>NC_089521.1:4105334-4222834 GCF_963924715.1 Thunnus thynnus | reverse complement strand
CTAAATGTCACTGTCTCACAGAGGGCTCTCCCTGTAGACAGTAATGTCCATGGTCTCCAATACACACATGACACACACCCAAGCAAAGACACACACACATATGCACACATAGACCCATTATATGCACACATAGACCCACACTATGAATGGCCTCACCTTGAAACTCCACAAACTGTCACCATACCAGAAGACATGTATTCACATATGTATATAGGCATGCGTAAAGATGGATGCCCCTACATTTCATTCTCAGATTAAAACACATCACCTACATTAACGCACACCCAGATTTTGCCACATTTCCCTCAGCCAATTAGAGTAAAGGTTATTCTCATTTCAGCCAATTAAAATCACTGTGATCAGGTGCAGCATGCAGATTGTTTTGATTAATGAGATGAGGGTTCAGTGTGTGTATTTCATCTTCTATGTCTTCTGTTTATGAAATATTCATTTATAATTAATTAGTTGAAATGTGGAAGCTGATGTGTGTTTTGAGCATCCTGAAGCATCCTAATTATAACAACAGTTATCATCGTTGCTGAACCCATATTTTACCAATGTATGATTAATGATATTGTAATATTTGTATTTATCACTGTCAAAATAAATGGGATTTGTCACATGAACCTCATTCTACTATAACCTCACAGCTTATTATGAAAGTTAAATATGTATATAATATAACTATATGATTATAAAAGTGACCATTGCAGTTCCCAAAAACCTAATGTTTGGAATTGTTTTAAGTGACTAAATTCTGTAATTTTAGGGGTTTTTCTGTAGTTCATTCCAAACAGATGGAGCTGCCCACATACAGTAAAAGCTCTGTCATGAAACTCTGAGACCTCAGTAGAGACAGCTATATGGAGTCCAGGAGCCAGTCGCACCATCTGTACACAAGTGTTTTATGCAGCACTAAATTAAAACTCACACCAACAAACTAATTAGTTGCTACCAAATATTTAAACCCAGTAAATGTCAGTGAGGTTATCCTGATATTTCTCTCATTCTAAACTGCATGAATACTACCACCTCTTTTGGTACTTAAAGGCATACTATGTTGGATTTTCCTTAAAAAAAAACAAACTATGCATAGACTTATTATTTTGCTGTGTTTGGGACGTTTCTGGGTGTCAACCTTTGGGCAGTGAGTGTGTAGCCCCCAGCCAATAACAGCCCACAGGGTGTGAGGTCGAGACTTGTTGTGTAGCGACCAGGTTAAATGTTTTTTTTTTTTTATGTGCTTCAGTGTTTCCCCTAAATGAAATGGGATGTTTGCTTCTCTGTCTTTCTCCTCTGCTCTCTGTCTGTGTCTGCTACACACACACACAAACAGAGCAGACGGGATGAAGCATGCTCTTCAGTTGCATTCATATCTAAGTCACACAAATCCGGCAATGCGGCACCTTCCTGCAGAGTTGTGCGGAGGTATGGCCGTGTTTATTTGTGCTTCAGAACATAGCTGATGTGAAACAATCAGAAAATAACGTTTTATTTGATTCACGGCTTTGTAACTGACAAATCCTACATAGTATACCTTTAAGTTAAATTTATCGTTTTGCCTCCTAAAACTGATTTTGGAAGTTACACTACAGTGTATGATGCTACAGTGACTTCCTGTTTACATATTTGATTTCTTTTGATTTAACAGTACTACAATTGTTTCCTATAATTTCTAAAGTTGAAATGGTGCAACAGAATCAATAAATTAAAAATGATAAAAACTCTTTGTATACTCTACAGTATATTACATCTTGATAATCTAACACCAAATTCTTCTCTGCTAAAATCCAGTTTTGGTTTCTCTTTCACTGTCAACATGACCCTTAAAATACAAACTGTCATCCAGAGGGAACTCAAAGTATTTAAAGGAGTCAATTTCATTAAGCCAAAAGTAGGTATTGGGTTAGATGATGACAGCCTCAGATTTAATGAAATGAATCACTTTTAGGTTTACTGGGATTTAAAATGTGTGTCCACTGAATCAAATTAAAAGCAGTTTATAAATAGCAGCAAAGCACAAAGCAGTTCATCACTGTTTACAGTCTAATAATGAGTTGCTGCATTTGATTTCATTTACATAGGTTTACTTGTTAGCCTCTGAAATACTTAATACTTCATGAGTTAAAGTTCTCCACTCAAAAATGTGTTTTTCTTCTTGTTCCTACACTTGGATGTTTAAGCTTCACTGTACAGAATGATGTATGTGCAGAGTTTGTTTTCATGTTCATCTGCTGAAAGTGGAAAGTTTCTTTGTGCTCATTGAAAAACAGATTATAAGGGGCGGGCCTACAAGCATGATGTGTGACATCACAACTAATTTGGAAGCCAATCCTGGTCCAATATTCAACCTACAAAAATGTGGTGTGGAAACTTGAAGCTTCCAGTGCACAAACACTGAGAATGGACTTTACAGTGAAGTAGGAGACATCTTGTGTCCAGTAGTTCAACTTTTGAGATGAAATATATTTACATATTTATAGTCTCTCAATTTTTAATGAGGGAAGAGGAGATACCATTTTAAGGATTTTAAAGTGGTAATTATACTTTTTTGTGGAAAAACCATATCAGACACACATTATTGTTCCAAGCAGAGTATTTCTACATGTTGTAATAGATGTCTGAAGGGGATCTTGTCATCATAGCTTTAAGATAAATCCTCTTGCTAGAATATAGTTTGATGCTAAGCGGCTCCAAAAAGGCATTATTTACAGTCTGTTTAGTGTGATAAATTTTAATGGATGATTTAAAAATAAATGTTGTGTTACTTGTGCTATAATGTAATATTTTCTCTCAGTCTACTGTGAACCTAATGTATTTTTGTTAATGAGAACTATTTTCAAGTAGTTTTTATTGGCTTGTGTCATTTAGATATATAACACATTTTTGCACATGCGGCGTACATGCATTGTACCATCAGTTGAGTCTAAACAATGATTTTTCGAGTCCTGTGTTACTATTTGTGTTTGCCTAAGGTACTATGTGGTTTGATGTTTATTTATCATGTGGCATTTATTGGGGTTTGGGGTAGTTACTGGGACCAAAGGCACAGCAGCAGTCACAGATTTGCATGGTGTGTCGTACACTGTAGGAGACTTCTAATAAAGACTTTAACTGGAAGAGAAGAATGGACCTTTGCGGAGAAAAGAGGGATGACAATAGGGTAGAAAATAAAGTGTGTATACGTATGTGTGTGTGTGTGTGTGTGTGTGTGTGTGTGTGTGTGTGTGTGTGTGTGTGTGTGTGTGGAGACAAAAAAAAAAAAATAGGGCATACACCATGGTTGTGTTTCTGTGTCGGTGTGTGTTGTGAGACTGGGAATAAAGCAGGCCTGTGCTCCCAGTTAAGGTTAGTTTGAATATCAAAGACGAGCACAATGGAGAACACCTAAGGCTAATAACGGTAGCGGTTTTAAAGCTAGATGAAACATTTGAAGACAGTGTCGCTCTTTGTTATTTGTTTGTTTTGTCATTTGATTGTTGTTGTTTTTTTTTGTGTATGCATGTACTGCGTGTGTTCATGTGTATGTCCTTATTTTGTTCCTTGTTATCTTTGTTAAGACCTCTTTAAAGACGTTTCTCAGATTGTACTACTGTAGAAGCTTTAATGCAGACACAACATGTGTTGTCTGCACATATGGAGTCGTGCCCTCCATAACTTCACCATAATGGGATACGTAACAGTCGTAAGAGTCTGCTGTCATTGTATCATAAATAATATTTCCTGCAGTGAAGGCCACGGAGCAGTAACAGCTGCTACTGGAAACTGCATTTTCAATCTGTCAAAGTCATTGGCCCAGTATGGCCAGTATGGTCTCAAGGATCTGGGGGGAGATTTTTGCTGCCAAGGTCACAGAGGGTACATTAGTTATGTTTCCATTTTGATGTGGATTTTCAATTTGTACATCTGAGTGGAATTGTAAAAGATTTTTAAAAAAGCCAAATTATTGTAAAAAAAAACAAACAAAAAAACTTTTTACGCTTAAAAAGGTCTAAGGTAGTAAAATTAGCATATCGGATGCATACTATGTAACCCCAATATCCATTTTGGCATCATCTAAGAATAATTTAAGAAAAAAAGAAAAGTTGGCATATCAGATGGAAAGAGAATATGCAACAAAGGCTAATAGAGACAGATTGTTGTAGTTCTGTTGTCTCTTGCTTCCACTCACTGTTACATGCCTCTATTTGACCAGAAGACACAAAAAATGAACAATAAAATGCAAGCTGGTGTCAGAGGTGTACGTACCTCATCATTGCTGCTTTGATTACAAATTTTCATGTCACCTAGCTCTCAATCACCATAGCAGCTGATAAAAGTACCAATTTTAACAAGCCGACAAAAAGCAGCAAGGCCAAATGCCATGATGTATCAGATACCAGTGCTTAATTCTGGAAGTAATTTATGTAATGTGTCATTTCTTCTCATGTCCTCTTGAATATATTTCCATAAAGGTAGTTAATGTGAACACGCACCGATTCACATTTTATTTTTACAAAATTTCAGAAATTAGCTTCAACTTACAATTTGAATTCATTTTCTTGTACATTATACTCTGGTGTGTAAAATCCCAGGGCTAAATGAAAATCCAATACATTATTAGTGAGCCCATTGTGAAAAGCACCATCACACATCCCTTAATTGCAAGTTGATGTGTTGCTACCTCAGGGTCATATGTAAAACTCTCCCATACTGCATACTGCTAGTGCTCTTCATTAGAAATTGTATTACAACGATTTGCTTTGATTTGAATCCATTAAAGCCTTTTCACTGCACAATACTAAAGATGCAACACTGACTTGAACAGTGCACTTCATTTTCCCTGTAGTGTTCAGAACTATTCCTCAGTGAGGCTTTCTGTTGTTTTTTTGTTTTTTTTTTGTCGTCATGTCATGGAGCTTTAATTGACTCAACAAGGATTTAGCAGTCCTCTAATGACACCACTTTGAGGACAAAGTCACGCTCATTAGTTCCCAATGATGCCCAATTCACATTGAAATTTGCCAGATGTGCTTACAGTTTAGGGATATATGTTTGAAGATACTTCTTCCCTGTCTGTTTTTCTTCTTTTAAAAGCATCAATACTTCTCTCCTTGTGTCAATTTCCTTCTTTCTTTTTTGTTACATCATTAACAAACATGTTTCTTTTAAGGCAACTCTCTAATGAGGCTGATTAGAGTGTTGAAGGAGAGTTAATTGAATGACTGAAATCAGTTGCTGCTTAAAGTCCGGAAGGGAAAAAGGAGACTGATGGTAAGAAGGAAGCACAGATAGAAAGATTTGGACAAAAAGAGTCAGAGAGAAAAAGAGACACCAACAAAAAGTGAGATGAAAATACAGTAAAAAGGTCGTAAGGACAAAAAAAAGAAGGGGGCGGAAGGGCGTGTCCATCCAACCAGTGGGACAGCGCCGGTTGCTGGGGCGATGGGCGATGTGAGCTGGTGATTAACAGACGTCGTGCGAGGCGGGCCGTTAAACGGTGTGGGATTAGAGGACACGCAGCGACCGTTGGCCCGCCGTTAACTGGTAGCGCTGATGCCGCCCCGCTCGGCACGACCTCCGCAGCTTAGCCGGGCTTTCATCTGGCTGAGGGCTGCGGCGAGTGGAGGGGGGTTATGGGAGAGGAGGGGGGAGGGAAGAGGCAGACGAGAGCCGAGATGGATACATAATTGTGAAGATATCAACAGATAGTTTTCTGCTTCCAGCGGCACCTACCAACGATGTTCACAGATAGGCGCATGTGATTGGTGTGAACGGCTAACACGACAATAATGAGTTTTCATGCTGATATTTCCATGGCTGCATACACACACACATACACACACACAGACACACACACACACAGACACACAGACATGTGCACACAGTGGCAATATAGATGCAAACCTTCCTGTCTTTGCTTTTTCCACAGAGGGAAATAAATTACCTTTATCCTCTGTGTGTGTGTGTGTGTGTGTGTGTGTGTGTGTGTGTGTGTGTGTGTGTGTTTCCTTTTGTCCTCTTTTGTGCTTCTGAGATTCAGATTCGGTCTTTTATTTGAGACCCCCATGTTCTCACAGACTGGTCTGACAGTGTCTGCCTCTGCTCAGTGCAGGTGGGGTTTACACACGTGTGTGTGTGTTTTTAAGCTCATGTTTTTGAGTTTGTGTGAGGCGTCCATGGGTCATTTATGTGTATGAGTGTGTTTGCTCAAGTCGACTGCTGTTCTGTGGTTTATTAGGATGCTGGATATGAGCTTTGGGGTTGCGCAGGATGCTGAGCACTGCTGAATCTCTGTGTGTGTGTGTGTGCATTTCATCTGCATTTGTGTAAACACTGTAAACAATGCTTTCCAGTGTCTGTTTTTTTAAGCAGAGAAATCTACAGTTTTTTTTTATCACATCAGTTCCATTTAGCAGAAACTGGATGTGTTTATGTTTAACTGAGAGAACAGAAAGAGGAGGAGGAGAATGAGCTGTTTTCTGTTCATTTGACATAATTGTATTTGGGCTTCAAGTTTAATTCTTTGTTTTTATTTCAATAGAATTTCTAATTTTCAACCAAATACACCCTACACACTGTATATAAGGTAAAACACTAGGGCTTTTCTGGGGTTAAATGATTTAAAAATTAAACTGTTTATCATAGCTGGTATGTAACAGAGTAGGTGAAAGAAAAAACATTTCAGTTTGGATCACAATCTGTATGTTGATGACCCCAAAAGAGAACTGGAACACAGTCTTTTCTTTAATTGTCAAATTATTATTTATTAAAAGCAGGACTAAGGTTTCACTGCAGTCTATTTCAGTGTCCCATTCAAAACGTCAGTCAAACTGCTGTGGCTCTAAGAGAAGCTCACGATTGGTTAATGAGTCCCTCCTCTCAATTTAAAGCTAATTGTTTTTTAACAAGCATACATTGTTTGAGTAACCCTATCCCTATCTCACAAGGCTTTGGAGGGTGAAAGGAATCACATAAATTATTAATCTCTTACTCTCTCTCTTTTTCTGTCTCTCTCTCTCTCTCTGCAGGCATTTATTCGTCCGTTCAGAGAGCACCACATTGATCCAACCGCCATCACCCGCCACGACTTCATTGAAACCAATGGTGACAACTGTATGATCCCCATCCTACCACTGGCTCACATGGCCTACAAGTTCCTCACATACACACCAGGTAGCACACACACTGACTATAAGGCATACACATACATACACACACACATTCAAACCAACTGATTGTATTTGGAGGAATGCACAGCTGCAGAACAAACAGACAAACAGAAAATGCTGAGAATATGGACTGCATGGAGAAAAGTTGTAGTTTAGAGGTGACACCAATGTGTGTCCTGTTTCCTCTTCAGGATGAGTTGATCAGTGAGAGACAAAGTAGGACATCCTGATATTTCAGGATGGAAGGAAAGGTGAGAACAGAAAAAGAAGGGTGAAACCTGCTGTTGTGTCCCAGGAATTAAGTTTTCCATAACTGTTACTAGGAGAGCAGAACGCCTGCAGAGCTTCCTGCTACCCCACCTCCCTCCCCTATGGACATGATCCCTCACCTGCTTCCCACACGTGAACACTGATGATTGTTCCTGAGCAGTATTGGTGGCACTTACAGTCACACAAATCTGTAGTATGAATGTAAACATTTCAAGGTTAGCCATACAGGGGTCTAACAATCTGTAGCAGTGACTTTGTGAACGTTTTGAGTGTTGCAGGATGCCAAAGATAGCACAGCTTCTGAGGTGGGTGAAGTGTGTCCACTGATCATGGGAGGCCATGGGGTAGTTCTGCTGGTACGTGCACTGACCTTATGAGTGCAGGGCAGGAGGGGAGAGACCGGAGGAGGAAGATCAGCAAGAGAAAGAGAGCAACCTGTTATTGAGGAGGCGACGCCTCCACTCGTCATGTCTGCACTTCAACTTGAGCTGAAAGGTCACTGATGGGTCGAGAGGAGGAGGAGGAGGGGAGTTGACATCAGCTAGGTAGGCTAGTTAGGTTGAAGGTGAGGTTAGCTAGAGTATTGTGGGGTTAAGCTTCTCAGAGTCTTCTTTTACAAGCTGTGATCGAGCATTTCTGCTGTCATTTACAGTATAAAGCAGTTATCTAGCTATTAAAAGATGTAATTAGCAGCCACAGTCATACCTCTTTAAACTAGAAAACCTGATCCCAATACTATATGAAGACACCAAATAATAATACTGAGCACTGACCAGTAACATGCTTTTTGTTGACATCACAAAAATGTTTGCTTATGTTATGCATTTATGTGAAAAAATCAGCTGATATATAACTTTTTTTTTTTACTCAAATGTTGTTATATTGTATATTAGGACATAGTTTTAAATGTCAACTATTTTTAAGCATCACAAGGTCTTCATCAGGGTGTAAATAGTAAAAAGAGGTGTTTCAGAATAATGTGCCAGCTTTAAATATGACATATCTCCCTGCTCTGCCAAGGAGTGCCTGAAGAACATCTTTTCTTTTTCTCTGATCACCAGCCAGTGGAGGGGGTTGGGTGCGAGGGCGGGAAGATTAGAGAGGAGAGAGCAGTAGTGAGGTCCACTTGTAGGTGACATCCACACCTGTCATGTCACACACCACAGGGAGTCAAGAGGTCACGAGACAGACACAGGGAGAGACGCGGTGACATCTACACCTGTCATGTCTGCACCTTAAGAGGTCACCGCTAAGAGTTTGAGACGGAGGGTGAGAGTGCATGGAGAAGAGAGGGAGCAGGAGAGTGTGGGGGGTTGGGGGCGGCAGAGGGTCATGTAGCGGTAAGATGACATCTAAACCTGTCATGTCAAGCTCCTCACAGTGTCAAGCGGTCACCAGACAAAGACAGAGACAGAGGTAGATGGGGGAAAGCTGAAAGCCACGAGGTGACATCTCCAGCTGTCATGTCTGCACTTGAACTGGGGTCAAGAAATCGCTGTTTTAACCAAAGAGAGGGAACGAGAGATGGAGGTAGACAGAGAGAGGACAGCTGTAAGTCATACCGACAGAAAGGCTCGAGTGTATTACAAGAGTTAGCGGAGTGACAGGCAGACTTCAGACTTAAAGCAGAGGACAGGAGAGATGGACAGAAAGCACATTCCTACTGAAGACTTTGTCAATATAGAGCTGTAGACGACTCAGTCACATCTACATCTAAATGCTGTTCAAATTCAAACAACAGAAGACGTCTTTCAGACTGTTTCCATGCAAATTATACTATATCCAGAAATGTTGCACACAGCTGCTCCCAATGTATGAGACTTGACATGTTTGTCACCTGTCAGCTCGTATCAACACTGACACAATAAACATTTCCCGGATACCAATCACTTCTTTAAGAACTCTTTTCATGGTTTCAGGCCTGGCTGTAGTCTGCATTTAGGAAACCTAATTAAACACTTCAGCTCAGAGGACAGACACACAGTGTTTTCACATTTTTAGCCATGCTGGCAGTATGTCTGTCCACTACTTTGGTCCATAATATCCAAAAATCTCAAAACCATTGGATGGATTACAATGCAATTTGCTACATTCATGGTCTCATTCATGGCCTGAGGATGAATCATTGTGGTTTCAGTCACCCCTTGACTTTTCCTCTAGCACCACCTGCAGATAAATATTTTAGCACTTATCCTGTGAAATATGTATCTCAATATGTACCAGACGCAACATTTTTCACAAGCATTCCTGTTCATCTCAGGATGTATTGCTCACTTTGTTGATCCTTTACTTTTCCTTTAGCACCACCATGAAGGTGACATTTGTGGTTTTGAGTGAAATGTCTTGACAACTATTGGATGAATTGCCTTTAGATTTGGTACGGATATTCATGTTCCCCTCAGGATGAATTGTAATAACTTGAATAACTTGGTCTTGCCCTGACTTTTCCTGCGGCACCATCATCAAAACAAATGACATTCCCGTCAGCATGCTGGCATTCTCACCGCAAGAGCATGTTAGCACGCTGATGTTAGCGTTTAGCCCAAAGCACAACTGTGGCTACGTACAGAATGACAGAGCTGCTAGCATGGTTTTAGACTTGTAGTCTTGTTTTTTCATATTTGAAAAAAATATTTTTAAAAATTGCTTGAAATTTTCTTGACAGTTGTCAGTATTTGTCACCCTCTCAGTACAGCAGTCTGGGTTAGTTCCTTGTAGATCATGTCAACCCCATGCTCCCAAAGTTTGCAGACAATTTACTGTTAAACTGTTAAAACAGTCGATATTTTTTCACATTTAGTTTAGTTGAGTTTAGTTTAGTTTTTTCTGAGTGTGTAAATACCGGGGATCATTCACCATATAGCTGACAGAAGTGTCAACTGTGAATCCTGCTGCTATCGTGAAAACAATATAAGCAGTTTGCAGCGTGGTGCCCTTTTGCTCAGTTTGAAGCCGCTTCTGTGACCAATAAGATCAAATATAAATGAAAGATGACTGAAAACTTTTTCACCTTGTTAGCTAACTTTAAATTCTCAACTAAAAGTCAGTATTCAATTAATGGACAGGTGTTTCTTCTGCTGTAAACGTATACTCAACACTTCCTGCAGATTTTTCAGAGTAAAAGGTTTTCACAGAGGGAAGAGATCAGGGCCCCTGAAAGCTATGATATGTAACTGTTCTGCATTAAAATGTCTAAAAACAACTAGACCTATGTTATATGTTTTGTTGAATTTTGTACTTACATTATCCCAAATGTTTCCAACAATTTTCAAACTCAGAGAAATCAGTAATTTTAATCAAGGTAATGGTCCATTTCATTTGGTCACCTGTCAATGGCATCATACCCCTCGACCAAAGAGTATACGCCCACAAGATGCATGTGTCGGCGTTGTGCGTCTACCAAAGTGTACACACATACAAGATAATATGTTGCCGTTGTGGTTTCCCGCCACAAACTGTCATAAATTGACTTTTATTCAGTTTTAAGCCACATTTTTACGATAAACTTTTTTAAGATCTTGGTTGTTTTTAACTTTAACTTGTTTTTAACCGGATGAAGGATTTTAGTCATCGGATGTCTGGAGAAGTCTTAAGTTATCAGAGAAACAAGCTGAGCAAACGTTAGCAGCAGCTCAGCTTCAGAGAAACAGATTTTCCACTGCAGGTCATACACTGACTGTGGATAAATACGTCATACAACCCCATTTCAAAAAATGCAAACTGTCCCTTTAGTAGAACATTATCAAATATATTTTAAACATGTAAAATATAGATTATAATAACAGCCTTTGTCAAATAAAGGTCCATTGTTAGCTAACTACTGCCATGATTCGAGAAGTAATGGAAGTTTACTCATAAATTGAGAAAAATAATGATGCTTTGTCACAATCATTCCAATTTCTTTTATTCCCTGTAAACCTTTAATGGTTACCTCAAACTAAGTGCAAATTAACATTACACTGAAAAGTCTTGCTCTCCGCAACTCACATCCCCTTGGTTTACAGCTTTGAATTACCTCTCATTGTGTAAAGCCTCGGCCCTGTATCCTGATTCAAAAGGAAAAACATCACATTAAAGTAAAATGTACTCCAAATGCTTCTTCATCGTGACTTCCACACTGAGCCTAATCCCCAGCCTTCACCTGAACTCCAGCTCCACCTTCATCTCAATACCACATGAAAACAAGCCTCACATTGTGTCCAGTCCCAGATTGCCTTCGTCAGGCTGATGTGCAGTTCTTTTTGAGCTTGAGCGCGATTGCAAAGGTTGTTTAAATATTTAAAGGTAAGGGGAGATGATTCATGGTTACATTTGAACATCAGTAGGACTTTTACTTGCCAAAAGAAACAGACAGAATTTGTAGAGACTGATTTTCTTGTGTGATAGCACACGTGTAGAGGGTTGAAGTGTTGACTGACTTAAATTTTCCTCTTGATGCCTATGGTGAAGCGATCACTGTCTGTCCGGAATAATCTGTTCAATTGATGTCAGTGTGACTGATCTCCCCTTGGACTCTCTGATTTTGCAAACAGATTTTTGAAGGACAGTCACTGCTCAGTGTCCACCTGATGTTATGTTATATTACATTACAGCCTATTTCATACTCCTTTTTCTCTCCCTCCATCATCCTGTCTTTGTTCTCTCCTCCTCTCACCCATTTTCCACTTTTCCCCATCTTTCTCCATCTCTTCTTTCCCCTGTTCCTCATCCTCCCCCTCGGTCTCTTCATCTCTCCAAGGCTCCTGCCAACATCCTCTCTGTGGGAGTGCTACGCCTCCGTGCTGGCCCTCTTCATTACACTAAACAGTTTGATCAATTATTCTATTAACTTTAGTCGCTTTTTCTTTCTTTACTTGCTCTTCTCTCTGTCTATCTGTCTCCTGTCACCTTTCAGAGGCCTTGGCGGCATCCTACCCTTGGGACTGCTATGTCTTTGCCCTGGCGGTTTTTGTGACGTTGACCAATCAGATTCACAAATGGAGCCACTCCTACTTCGGCCTCCCACGCTGGGTCATGCTGCTCCAGGACTGGCATTTGGTGTTGCCACGGAAACACCACCGCATCCACCATGTCTCACCACACGAGACATACTACTGCATTACCACAGGTAAGAACTGGTACTGCTTTGATACAGCACAGTATAGTGGCAAAGTCACCATTTAACACTAGGTTTTGTAGTGTGTAGTCAAATCAACTATATATAATTAAATATAGACAAAAGTATAACATTTTCAAAGAGAGCTGAGTGGTTGAGGTGCATACCACATAACCACAACGTCCTAATTGCTAATTGGTTCACACTTCTTCATGTCTATCTTAAAGCAACACTTACACACTTATATGTAGACTGCAACAGTTTTTGGTTGCTGTAATCAATCCTTATCTTCATACTGGCCAAGAAGGGATCCCAGCAATCAGAAACTGTTGCAATGTACATTTAGATAGACTTGAAAAATGTGAATCTACCCTTTAATCTCTAACGTTTAATGAGAGATGGTGTCAGGTTTTATTGTACAGTTGTGGTATGTTTCAGGTGGTTCATCGGCTTTAAATGACCTTTGATCAGCCAAGCCAAGCATCATCACTCAGCCAATCACATAAGAGCTGATCATGCCTTCAACACTCTACTCATGTTGCCTCTATTTTGAAATAAGTTAAAGTTAAATAAGTTGAACAGTTATTTAAGATAGCTTCATCAAAGAAAAACAAATCAAACCTCTGTGCTCAAAGAGGTTAGCAGGAGAAAAATGAACAGGATCCTTTTAGCCTGATAACAACATGTTAGCCTGGATTAGTTAAACCACATTTGAAAAACGGGGCCTAGATTATCTTTACAACACCTACAATACTTTACATACATATTACCATCTTTGAAAACAAGGTGGAGTTGATGCTTTCAAGGCTTTAAGGATATTTTTTTGCTACCACCATGCCCCTCATCATTGCTGTTGGTAGAGATGGAAGGCACAATCCCAAAGTAAATGTAACTATCTTCTTTGTTTTAACTTTGCATCCATCAGAGCACTGAGACGCTAAAGTTGAAAGTGTGTGTAACATGACTTTTCACTGGTATCAGAGGGTCACCGGTGTGTATGATGTGTTCGGCCATTTTAGATCGCCATAATTGAAGCTGAAGACTCCAGAATTATTTCACTTACAATTCTCAGCAGATTCCGACAAAATGGCGGCTGTGTCTGTCTGTCTGTCGGCTTCTTATAAATAACTAAAAGAAAATGTTCTGTTTGCGTGCGTGTGTGTCTTTAGAGACGCAAGGCCTCCGTAATAGATCCACATTCAGTATTCTGTGTGCATCTGGGTGAGAGGGAGGGAGAGAAAAGAGGGAGGATACACAAGGGGGATTCAGCTCGTACGTCACCCTGCGCCCCTGTGGACGACAGATGTGTGCGAGCGAGTTGAGGGGGGTGGCACTGTGAAAGTGTGTGTTCGTAAAACGCACGCACTCGTGTACATCTGCATACTTGAGCATCTGTGTGTATACTAGTCTTTTTGACCTCCTCTTCGGTTTCCAACCTGTGTGTGTGTGTATGTGTGTGTGTGTGGTGGGAGGTGGGTTGGTGGCGGTCGGGGGCCCCACAGGGGACGGCGACGGCCCCCCGCTCCCCCAGCCTAGCTGCCTGGGCCGGGCTTGGATTCCACTGGGGCTCGCCTAGCTGCCTTTGTGTTTGCCACCGGCTGACAATCCCCATGTATATTTAATGCTAACCTGCTGTCTGTTCTAACAAATAGGACTTCACAGGCAGAGGGGGGTTGGGGGACAGGGGAGGGAGGGATTGGAGAGAGCGGGAGGGCAAGGAGAGGGTGGGTAGGAGGAAACAGGGATTTGGAGGAATAAAAAAGAGGAGTGTGTGGTGAAAGAGGGAGAGATGGAGCAAGTGAGAAATGTAAGGAGAGATGGAGTGAAAGAAAGACTGAAATCAAATAAAACCTCTGGCTGCTTGACTGTCTTCCAACAGAGAGGGTCACTGGAGGGATGCACACACACACACACACACACACACATATATATCCCTGGAGCTAAAGCATGCACCCTATGCAAACACATCATGGGTGGTGGTGTGTGAGCATCAGACAAGGGTAGCCTGAATACACACAGCCCATGTGGATGTCTCTATTTGCTTCTTGCTACTATTGGTGTGTGTGTATAAAGAGCGCTTGTGCATTTGACTTCTTTTATTTCTGCATTCGTGTGCTTATGTTATAGTCTGTGTGGACTTACAGAAGTGAAATAGTATGCATGAAAGTACTTTGACTTTATACATAAATGTACAGATCATGTGTGTATGTGTGTGTCTTTGGTAATAATAGTAAAATGGCATTTCATCTCAAATGCCAAGGGACTTCTCAGCTGCCTCTAAAGCAGTGACGCTTGTACATGTGTGTAATGTGCTCAGCAAAGATGAGCCTGTGTATGTGTGTGTGTGTGTGTGTGTGTGTGAGAACAGTCACATGTTTCCACAGAGCCTTCTGTAGAGTCATGCATGCATGCATGTGTACATGTAAATGTACTTTGGCCTGTAGCCATACATACATTAATGTATTTACCTCAAACACATATACTCATTCAGTAGCTACTAAAGTTCTGTAAACTGTGAGAATGAAGAAACCGGAGTGGTGTGTGTGTGTGTGTTAGTGTGTAGTATTCCTCATGCTGTGGGGACTTGAATCTGTTTACATAGTCACATGTGGGGACTCGCCTCCCTTTTGGGGACAAAAAATTCCCTGTAATGTAAACCATTAAATTGTGAAGACTTGGTTTAAGGTTAGGGTTAGGTTACGGTTATGGTTAGGTCAATGAAATGTCCTCTGAAGTGCTGGAAACACGACTCTGTGTGTGTGTGTGTGTGTGTGTGTGTGTGAGTGTGTGTGTGTGTGAGCTTGTGTTAGTAGGGGCTAAGGACATCTCCTGGGAGAGTCCCCACATCCCTCCACTCCTCTGAAATCTAGTCTGTACACGACGATGAGAGTGAGACAGGAGGTTAGACGCAGACAGAAGATTTGAGGATTGGGATGCAGATGGAGATAGGGGAGGGGAAGAAATAAAACAATAGAGTGAGAAGTAAGTTAAGGACAGAAGAATGAAATCTAAGATGATGCAAAGAGACATGAAAAACTAAAAGAGACATTAGGAAGACGTTCAGCGTGTCTGGAGGGAGGAGAGAAGAGGGGAAAGGCGGAGGTGGGTTTGGAGGAAGGATGGTTAGAAATGGGTCAATATGAGCTAGTGCTCGCCCTGTGGGTGCTGCTGGAGCAGTGGGCGGGGCCTGAGACAAAACAAATATCCAAATACAGTAGAAGAATCCCCTCAGGGCTCCAAGACTGTGGACTGATCTGTCTAAAACACTTTGGCTTGTTCATTAGTATCATCCCTCAGCTCTCAGGTTACTGGATATGATTTAGTGTTTTTAATTTGCTTATTTGCTGCAATATTATTAAAAGAATAAGTAAAAATAATATAAATGTGTCTTTCTACAAAGTCTGACATCTCATTCTTTCTTCCATTCCTTGACACCATCTCTTTACTCCTCCTCCATCTTTCCAACTTTATTTCTCCATTCCTTCTTCTTTCTCTCTGCACATCTTTCCAATCATCCCAGGCTGGTGTAACTACCCACTGGACCAGCTTGGCTTTTGGAGACGGATGGAGCAATTGATCGAACGGCTGACGGGGCAAAAACCACGATCAGACGACCTGGCATGGGCCAAGAAGACTGACTGATAACCACACAAAACACACACACACACACACAGAATGATGGATGGATGGACAGATGGGCTTGAAGATGCAAGCACATACAGTAGATATAGAGATGGATGGGGGTAACAGACACACACACAAACACACACACACATTTTTTCATGTCTCTGTGCTTATTGCTTTTTTTTCGCGTAAGAGCAAACATTCAAAGAAACGATGTTTGCCAAAAAAATCAAAGATGGTTCGAGTGATTTCTGTATGTGCTGGATGTAAGAGGTGAAAACATTACTAAACAACAACACTCTGCTGTTAACAGCCAATCAGCTAGTGCGTTTGTGGGCCTGTTTAACCAATGAGGTGTGGTGGTGGTGGTGTTGTGTGTAGGTGTAGGAGGTTTCTGGAGGTTGGGCTCTCCAGGAGTTACACCACACACATACACAGCTTCGCACGCACACACACACACACACACACACACATACACACACATACACACACACACACACACAGTTTAAAAGTCAAATGATCAGTCACTGTCTCCTCTGATTTCTTCATGTCTGTTATTTGAGGTATTAGTGTTTTTTTTAACTTTTGAAAGCCCCTACTAGAAACATCACCACCGTCCTAAACACTCATGGCTGCATTTACACACAAGAAGGTGAAAATCTGATGATTGTGTGCTTTAGATGAAATATTTAAAAATCAGACCTGCTAAAAAAAAGAGATTATAAATCCCGTCTTTTGTGCCTGTGCTTAAGCTTTGATGATCTCCGCAGTCGGGGCCAGGCGAGACTCGGGAGGACAGACATGTTGAAAAAAAAAAAGGTTTGATTAAAATATACTGTAGCTTCTATGATGACTTTTTATAGCACTACTATATAAACATGTCAGCGGTCCAGTAGCAGATGCATATTTGTGCACTTGTAACCTCTTGTAAAAGTGCATAAACACAAATGAAACAACTTTCAGTTGTAGATTATGCACCTGCATAATTCTCATTTCAAAATGTCGGTGTTAGTTGTTAAAAGCACTTCCTGTTCATCCTATGTGTGCTTTGACAAACTCTAATTCCTTTTTGTGCAGACATTACTCATTGATGTTTTTGTACTGAAAGACATTTTGGAGCAGTCCAGTGTTTCGTAGCTTTAGGAAAACACTATATGTACAAATTTAAAAGCTTCACACTGGCAGATTAACGAAGCCATCTACTGCTTAAAAATGATCGTTAAAATCTTTTGATTGTAATGAGATTTAAGTAGAAGCTTTTGAATCCTGATGAGTTTTAGCACAAATCATAAGTTAGTTGTAGTAAAGAAGCATTTAATCTTGTTGCACTTTCATGCAAATTAAGGGGGGAAGCCGAACATAATTGTCTCTTTGTATGAAGCATTTTAAGTAATATTAGGAACAGGGCCATCAGAATTAATGTCTTTCTTTACAGAAAGAAAAGTCAAGCTAGCTGAACTTCTTCTGGATGGATACATTTGTAATTGATGGTTTAGCAGGTTAAAGATGCTGTAAAATGGGCAGCAAAGTAAAGTTTTTATTTTTATAGCACCTCTAAAACCACTCACTGGTGAACGTAAAATACCAAAAGAATTTCAGATAACGGTCAAACAGTTAATAAAACGAAATGAAAAGAACAATATAAAAGAATATCTTTACTTAATGCAGGGTATATCATTAGAAAATACAAAAAACAAAAGAGAAGTTAGGATGTAAGCCAGGTTGATGTTTTATAATATACATATACTGAATTCTCTTTTCTCCGTTTCAACGTTTGAAGCAGAATCTTTTCGACCTCTACAGTTTTTTCTTCCTGTATCTCTGACATGCCTGCAGACAGAATTCTATCCATCAGAAGTTCCGTTTCTTGGAGGATGCTTGTGGCTACCCCCAAAAGCCATAAAATGAGTCTGACATGAGCATTTAGCATTAGCTGTTCACCACCACACTGGACGGCTCAGGGCAGGAATAGCTTTGCTGGTTAATTGCCTCTGAGTCTGGCTTCTTGTCACATTCCGCATCACTAAAAACCTTTATTCAGCTTTCATTCAGTTTAGAACAGCCAAACCACTACTTGAAGCGCTACCTAATGATTTAAATTCTTACTGTATTGATTTAAGAATATTTTTTTTTCCCTTTTGTACCACAAATAAACTCTCACAGTCTTTCATAAACAGTCATCCAAAGCGTTTTAACCGCATTAACATCCGCAGAGAAGACAAAGAAACCTCGTAAACTGCAACTGTAAATACTAAACACAACATGAAATGTGTCACAAACCTCTAAACTTAAATCAGAGATACTCGTCAAAGAAATGCATGGCAACAGTTTTCGCATCAGTTCGTTCTCTCTGTGCCAGCTGACGGAAAAAGGAGGAGAAAGAGAAAGAAACTTGTTTTTCATTGCACCAGAGAGCAAAATTGATTAGTTTTCTGAAAAGCCGGTTACCAAGTCGCTTATAGAATGCAAATAATGTCTCCAGTGTCTCTGATTTTTGTTTACATTTCATACTGTGACACATGCACTTTAGTTGGCTGTTACTAACTCTGTACTAGAGAGTCTAGCTGCTTGACTTGTAGTTTTTTTATAGGCTGGAAATCCCTTCAGTCACAGAGGGTCAATAATAACAGCACTTTATTGTTTTACTGAGTAAATGTCTGAAAATGTGTCCTGCAAGCACACACACACACTAGTATTCCACACATACAGATGAAATCACGTAGGCACTCTTACTTGCATGCACACACCACACACATTCTTGAAAATCTCAATCATATACAGACACACACACACGCTCTTTCTCACATTGTGTTCTGTTGTTTTTCTCTGGCTTTATAATTTTCTATTTTTTTATTAATAAATCAAGCCTTGTATAGTTAAACTCTGACGTTCCATTTTGCAGCTCAATGCTCGCTGCTCGTCTGCCTTAATGTTTTTATCTGCTCTTTAATTTAAATAAAGGATTATTAACTCCAGATGTTGATGTTCTGTGGTTATCTTTAATATGAAAAACATACTGTATGTTTAGTATATGTATATGTATATGTATAGTAAACTCTTCAGTTCAAAACTAACTGTCAATCTAATAAGAAGTCTAGTCCTCTCTTAGCAGGACGTGAGCTGCAGTTTTAGTGTCACATGATTTAAATGCTGTTTTTTTTTTAGTTCCATTGGTGTCTTTAGCTATATTGCAAAAGGGGAGGAGGCCTGTTGATCCTAGACTATGTGCACAAAAAATGAGATCACAAAATTGGGACATATGGATACAGGATGAGCACTTTTCATTAATCTTAAAGCATGATTTGCTGCCAGGGTTAATATCGTGCCTGGCTCAAAAGTTTCATTTGAGAGAAATACCATATACTGTAGTTACATACCACTGCTGAACCACCAGCGCCCTCTAGTGTCCTGTGTGTCTACTCTTGAACCCAAGAGTTTGGTTTGGTAATATTACTTAAAGCACTTACCACAGAAAAAAATGAATAATTTTTTTGTTGTTGTTTAAATGGTATCTGCCTCATAATGACTGACTGTTAGAATGTATCACATCATCCCATCACACAGTAGATAGATAGATGCAGTGTGGGGCCTCGAGCAGAGTCCTGAGTGTCACCCTGTTCTGCTCTATATCTCTGCCATCTAACCTCACGCATCGGTTCAGTGAGTCTTGCCATCCAGAGCAACCTCCCCAGAAAGCAGAGCCCCCGTTGGGGTACAGCTGCTGCAGCGGCCCCAGTGGATCCTGCTGAGAGCTGGAGGCAGGGCCAGTGCCAGAGCGGAGGGAAGGGAAGGTAATTATAGAGGAGAGGAGACAAGGACAGAGGAGGAGGGGCAGAGACAGGTGATGAAAGGAATGTAAAACAGAAGATGTATCAGTATAATATTTAAGAAGTTTCCATTTTCTGGATTATGAAAGTGGACAACTTGAACTTACAAGTAACTACTGATTATATATATAATAAGGCTTTCTTTCCAAGAATAGCATTTAGTGCAGGAACATAGCCAGTCTTGAGAACAGGTGTTAGAATGTCTTGGACACAGGAGTGATGATAAATTAGGTGGTCATTTTTGAAGTAGTCCTTTATAATATTCTTACATATACTAAATACAGTCCATCTTCTTTATAATGCTTTGGGTATTAATATGCATCACACCGAGACCCCTCCTATGTTTTACAGTTTGCAGGTGAGATTAAGGGGAGGGGGTTGACTCTCAGATATTGCAGGGATGTTGCTTGAAATGAACCTGAATAAGATTGCTTGAACAGGCACCTGTTGATCCAGGTAAAAATGTACAAGAGGATGAAGCCTGCCACTGGTCCTTCCATAAAACAGGGATACTAAATGTAGGAATTGTAGTTACAGAGGTTTTCAGAGGGAGACTGTCATGAGAGGGGACCGTCCATCAAGGGGAACATGTGAGTACATGGCTGGGTCATGACCGGAAGTGGCCATCTCTGTGTTTAAGCATGGGGTAGGAGAGAAGTTTCTAGCAAGACAGTGTACATATAGAATGAAAATTTGAATGACAAGAAAAAAATGGTACCATAAACAGAATCTGAGTAGCAGTGTGCAGTATTATCTGAGCAAAACATGAACATCTGTATCGAATTTCAGTGCAATACATGGAAAAGTTGAGCCATTAAATTAAAAACCAACAAGCCTCATGGTGGCCCAAAAGGGAAGGTCAGATGTTCACCAGTCAGCATTCATCCTCTGAGAACCATGAATGTTTGAAATGAAATGAATGAATGAAAAAATGAAAAAAGTCTAAAATAGTGGACTGACCAACATTGCCATTGCCAGAATTTCCTCTAAGTTTGGATAAAAACACTGTTGTACAATCACTGTTCAAAAAAGATTGAAATAATAATAGGTGATGAATTTCCACACAGAGGAAATACCACCATACAAATGTGATTGTGCTGAGTTCTTTGCTTTGGTGAAATTGCTAGATTACTTAGCAAAGCATTGCCATTGTTAGACATTTTCAATATTTTAGCATGGAGAGCCAACGTTTTTATGTACTTAATGATTATTCCCTAGCAAGTCAGACTCTGAGTGATGCTGTTGTCATGACAGTAGCTTTATACTGCTTACTTTTCTTTGAGAGAGATTTCCCAGATTCAGTCAAGGTGTTGTGTCAGATTGTCACTTTGAACAAGTTGTAGAGTGGAGATGTAGGACTGTGAAGTGTATTTCAGATAAAAATTGATGCCAGTGAAAGATGATTTGTGTTTCAGTTGTAAAACTTCTACACACCTGACTTCAGGTTTTAGGATTGTTAATTCATTGGAAGCTTAAGAAGGAACTGTAGGTTAGCAGAACACACACACAAATACAAAGATAGTGTCTGTCATACCTTAGTGTGAACATGTGCACACACACACACACACACATACTCACACACACACCAGGTGGTGTGACATGTTGCAGAACTCACACGACTTCATATAGCTCACAGTAAGCGTTCCTTTGTCATTCCCACATTACTGCCATCACTTCCACTGTTACATCCAGCGCTAACAAGACACATATGTAGTTAGCCTTCTTCTGATACACACACACACACACACACATGCTCCCTCTCTCTCTCTGCATGGTGGTGACATTTTGGATATCGCTGTGCTGATGTGCATGGCTGATCGGTGTCTCATGCTGCTAGCTATTAAAGTTTCTATCAGACATACTGAGACACAGGGCTTGATGGCAACACTTACAGCAGTTAGATGCAGGGACATGAATGTGTGGCTTTTAAGTTGGTACTTCATTATAATATAAAAGTTACAGGGTTCTTTTGTTGTTGTTGTTGTTGTTTTTGTTTTTTACCAAGCAGTGGTTTCATATAGCGGTCCACAAAGTGATCATAAACATCTCACAGGTTATTTTTCAGGTCACAGTTGCAATCGTCTCTTATGTGCATGAATCACAAAAAAAAAAAAGTTGTCTTGCAGATTAAAAAAACAGCTTGCTCTTTAGGGTTACATGATTGAATTCAGTCACTGAAAAAAATCTCAAAATTCTGTATGTCTTTGAATGAAAGTTGATAAGAACTGCTTTCATGCTTTTTAATATCGACTCAGTTGAAGTATTGGAGTCAGATTGGAGTCAAGACAATAAGAGGGACATTGGTAAAAATAGAATTACTTACAGTAACACGGATTTTGTGTTGCTAGTTCAACAGCCACATTTTCACCCTGTTTATGTGAAATTCATTGGCTCACCCAAGCAACTTTTGTCTTCCACAAATGTTAAAACAACAAAGCCTCTTTTGAAGTTGATGAAGTTTGGCGAACTTAATTAGGGTTGGCTGTAAGAATCATTTACACATCTACCTTTAGATATGCAAAGGATATGAGTTTGACAAGTTTTCACTGCGGGTGTGTGCATCTGTGTTTGTTGTTGTTAACCCTTTGTGATTTATGCATTTATTACAGACACTGGGGTGAATTTTCTGGTCTTTTTCTGGCCATTTTGGTGTTGTAGGTTAGACATCCACCTGCACCTCTGAGGGGATTGATCTTTCATCACTAAATAATTTAATTATATTTTAGATTAATTCAGCTTTTCAGACCAATTTATGGTCTGTGTCATGTGAGCCACAACACATGTCAACAATTAAATGCACCTTACATTTACATGGACACTAGTCCCATTAAAACCATGACTTATGGTTTTAATGATATTTAAGATATGATACGGGACATAAGAAACCTGCTTATTCATATCCCTGCATGAATTCTGACATTATCCAGATCAGATTTCTGAATGGTCCTAAACGACCCGCATTGATATTAGTAAAGCAGTTTTGATACTGCATGTTTGAGAGCTGATAGTTCTGCATTAGAAATATATATAATCAGATTCACAGCTTTCCTTTGATGGTTTCCTATAATATTTTGTACTGTGTAGTATCCTATGGTATTAAAGGATGCCTTGCTCAGCAATTTTCTTTCATTGTTGATATAAAAATATTGATTTTTATGGTTAGGGTTAGGGCCATGGTTGAGTTTAGGGAGGGACCAATCCTAGCAACAAAGGATTAGACCTAGTGTGCCTGGCAGCCTTAGCTCAGGGAAAAATAACACAATTAAACACATTATTTCCCATGATGTGTCCAGAGTTTTTTGCATGAAATTGATAAAGTATGTCTGTAGTGTGATGTTTTAGACACTCGTTTAATTAGTGCATTATCATTGTGTAACATAAATTACTAATACATTTTTTTAACTGTGGAAATATCAAACTTTAAAAGCGCACAAAATAATATACTGGCATGACATGGCATAAATAAATATTACTCTACAGTACATCACAAATGGTAGCTATGACTTCTTCTACAGCTTAACTCAGGCCTTAAAATTACATCTCAACCTGACTGTACACCAAATATTTAGGGGGACAATGGCTCTTGTAAATACCAAACTTCCGTTTATGAATCTGTAGTTATAAAATATCCAAGTAGAGAGAAATGGAGAGAAAAGGTTAAGATGGTTTATGTCATGGAAAAGATCAAGACAAAACTCCATCAGAAAACAGAAGTATTCACTGAGAGGTGGGCATGACTGTCCTTTTCAAATGTATCCTTTGTATATATGTCCTTTTTCAAGATCTTCTTCACTATATTTGTGAGTGATTATGTTGACTTGATGCAATAAAAATATAAGTAGAAAATACATATATCCATATTTTTCAGCTGCTCTCAATCCAAAACTGGATTATTGAACTCATCCCATTTAGGCCTAATTAGGTTCAGCAGGGTTTGATAAAAAAATGAGTGACGTCAAAGAGTAAAAGTAACAGAGACCCTTGACTCTAATGACATCTGTAAGTGTGGCTGCAGGTGACTTTTGTCAGACAGGATGTGAGAATCCCACGATGATGCTCATCACAGATCGAGGTGTGTTCACACCGTTTGCAGTAGCTTGCTGTGTGTGTCTGCGCACCTGAATGCATATGAGAATGTGTTTGTCTGTTGCAATTTTTACATGGTGTGGATTCACGAAAGTGTATGCATCTGTGTTTGTGTGTGTGTGTGTGTGTGTGTGTGTGTGTGTGTGTGCACCTCACCTGCAGGTGCTTGTACAAGTGAGAAAATACATATTATGAGACCTGACTGAAAAGATTGAGGCATTAAAGACTCTGTAACTTTTAACATACAACACTAGTCAGAATGAAAAAAAAACACAAAGTTTGAGAAGAGTGGCCTTCCAGAGATTTTAATGTATTTTACTTGATCTTGGTCCTGAGTAATTCAAGTCAAGTCAATTTTATTTGTGTGCCCCAATAGCACAAATTGCCTCAGGGGGCTTTACACTCTGTACAGCATACAACATCCTTTCTCCTTCAGCCCCCAATTCAGATAAGGAAAGACTCCTGAAAAAAAACTTAAACGGAAGAGCAACAGAGGAGAGATCCCTCTTTCAGTCGTGTAATAGATTTTGTGTGTACAGAACAGACCGAGATCGCAGAATTACAGAAATACATCATGGAAAAACAGCATGACAAAATTATATTCATAACACCCCCTATCTTAAAGTTTGTAATGTAATACCAGTGATTTTAATAATAATAAGATTTCCCCACCAGTTGCTGGCTATTTTAATATTTTATATCTGGCTTTTATTAATGTTTTAGGTGTTTGTTTAAGGTATTTAGTCTATTCTGCTTCTTGCAGCCACAGCCTGTCTGTAGCTGTGGATGGGAGTGAGTTGGTCAGATGTGCATGCGTTCAATATGTGTGTATAAAAAAGCTCTGAATGTGCTGACATTCTTCCAGAGTGTTACTCTAACAGACAGTCAGAGTATAACTCTCCTTCAATTGTTCAAACTTTATGGCTCCTGATGCTTCCTCTACCTGCTGAACCTCCAGCATGAGAGTAGAAAAAACAAACAAACAAACAAAAATGTTTTTGTTTTTTTCCCCCCACACATCTGGCTTTTAATAGGGCTGGCACACTACATACAAGGCTGGCAGGGGAGGTGAAAGAGTCATGGGGCATGTCACAATGTTTGTCAGGGATGGAAAACACCTTATAATGGGAAGTTATTGTGATGCCACCTGCTGGTTGCATTCAAAACCTTTCACACTAATGTCATACTGTACAGACATGCTGATTAACACAAAATATGTATACAGATTAATTGGAATCCAAACTGTAGTTTGTCACAGCTCTGTCAGAAAAATGTCTGTTTTCATGTACTTACAGTGCTCTCAAACTGATATCTACATCAGTTCTAGGAAACTAGTTCAACAGCAACATCTTCACCCTGTTTATGTGAAACTCATTGGCTCACTCAGGCAGCTTTTGTCTTCCAGAAATGTTAAAACAACAAAGCCTCTTTTGAAGTTGATGAAGTTTGGAGAACTTAACGGGGGTTGGCTGTGACAATCATTTACACATCTGCCTTTAGACATGCAAAGGATATGAGTTTGACAAGTTTTCTCCGCAGGTGTGTGTATCTGTGTTTGTTATCACTGCCTAACCCTTTGTGATTAATGCATTTATCACAGAAACTGAGGTGTTTCTCAGACTGATGTCTACGCCAGTTATAGGAAAGTTATAGAAAAAACCCACATTAGATTACAGCATTGAAAATAATTGTGCTACTTATACTGTAGATACAGTGATATGTTAGGCATGATCACATTGTCATGAAGGATTTATGTTATAGTGCATGTAAAAAATGTATAATACATAAGAGATACAGTACTGTATGTGTCATATGCAGTCTTGTGTAAGCATGCTTCATTGTTGTAAAAATGTTTTTTTTCTAGCAAACACTGTAATTCATGAGCGCACTCCTGATGTTGAAACCTTTTCTCATTTTCTGATGTGATGATAATGAGTGGAAGGATGGTCAAGTGCTCACACAGATCACCCTGTAGCTGCAGTATCACACAGTCACTCTGCAACAGCCAACATGTGGCTGTTTATGGACACAAACAGCTGCCTGCTTATTCAGTTTGCTAAAAATCTAAAATGAGTTTAGTTGAACAAAACAGCTGTATAGAAGAATAAGAAAACCTATGTGGATACCAAAAGGAATAGTTCAACACTTAATACACTTAGTTGCTTTCTTGCCAAGAGTTAGGTGAAAATATTAATACCATGTATTTATAAAGTGGTAACAATCTTCTCATCTAACCTTCGGTAAGAAAGCGAATAAACATATTTCCTAAAATGTCTGATAAGTCTTCATTTAAGCACTGAAAGTCGAAGCACAAACAGAAAAGCATGAGAGAGTCATGACGGGGACAGGAAACACTGTCAGACACTGATGTAGAACATGCACCTTATCATACATTTATAAGTTATCAAGTCTTTAATAAATGAGTTTTATCCTGGCTGATTTGCAACCCTCTTCTAGACGTTTGCAGTAAAAAGAAAGGGGCTGCCGTCAGCATTGTAAATTGGTAACAGTAGTAGCCACACAGCACATTTGGACACATGCAGGATCCTGTTAATTCACTGCAAATACTACTATGGCTATCAGCATTACAGTTATTTATTATTGTTTATTTTGCTGACAGGAGAAACAGCCAAATATGTAAATTTCAACAAACAACATGACCGATTTAAAACAATACTCCATTCATAATTTGTACCCCTTTGTTAGTATGGGAACAGTTAAATTAGGCTCACATTGTACTTGTACTGGGCTTTGCTGTAGGTGAGGGTAATGGTGGGAGTGATGGGTGAGGGGGTGAGGGGAATGAAGGTGGTGGAGAGTTAGTGTGGGGAGCAGGGTAAGGGGGCGTTGCTGGTATCATGGGACTTGGTGATGAATAGCTGACACAGGACTACAGGGACCAGAGCACTGTCAAACTGTCATACCACTCCCACTCACACACACTGGGAATGCTAATTAGGCATGGGCATTGTGTGTGTGTGTGTTTGTGTGTGTGTGTGTGTGTGTGTGTGTGTGTGTTTGTGTGTGTGTGTGTCTCAGAGAAACAGAAACAGAGAAAGTCCAATGTCCTCGTGATTTAGAACTGCTCACGTGTCACTGCCAACATGACCAAGAAAAAATCTGAATCAGTCGTCATCAAAACTGAAAATACTTTGCCCTGAAGCCTTTGCAGATACATGTCCATGTTGTGTGTGTTGATATAAGAAATTGTGTCATGTTTGAGTTCGAGTTTTGATTTCAACTTACAATTTGAGTGCAACTCTAACCTTCTCTCATTTCCCAGCACTGTGTCACTGTACATAAGCACATAAATACCTCTAAAATGTTTAGATTTCTGAAAATATGCTTGATTTTCGCATTACAAGACCTTAAATCCATTGAATTCACACTCACTAATTAAACTTATGAATTTGATCTGTAACATCACCACCTTCAATTCATTTCAATTCAAAACTAAAAACTACAGAGACCTTGGAGTAGTCATGAAAATATAACAGTCACATAATTACCAAAAGGCTGCTATCAGCTCAAAAAGCTTGGGAAGTGAAAGACTAATGTCTTCATGGCATGGTGAAGCAGCTTTTAGTTTTCATGCACCACATTCTGCACATGGAACAAATTTCCAAAAGATACTGAAAACTCTTTTCAATCAATTCTAAAAACATATTACTGTACTGTAACACCTACAGTATGTGTTGAATTTGAGATTGTTCTGCACTGAATTTGCACCGTAATTTTGATCCTATGTTATCCATGTCCATATTATTTTCATGTATTCTGCTCTTTTTAAATGTATTTTCTCTTGCTGTATTTTAAATGTCGTTTTATATCATATGTAAAGTGTTTTTGTACATTGCACTTATGTTTGAAATGCACCTTACAAATAACCTGCCTTGTCTACAAAGCTGGATAACAGTCAAACATCCCAGTAACACTGAGAAACAGTTTTGGATATATGTATTCTTTTTTCAATTCAATTCTGCCTTATCACGTTGGAATTTTGTAGTTACAGCATTTGTTAAAAAAGACAAGTTTACACTGACCCTGAGCAAAACCTTACTCTAAACAAAAACTAACCTAAACTGTACAAAATACCTGTGTGGTAATATATTAGTCATTAGACAATAAATTCATTAATATCCACAGTTAAAAGACACAGCAGTGGGACTGTGGAAGGGCACAGAGAAGAGAAGTCATAAATAAAAAATCACCTAACAGAGATTCAGGTTTTCAGCTTTCTTAACATTTCAGGTGGTTTATTTTGACTGTGAGTGAAACACAACTAGAAAGGAAATGAACTCTCTTTAATGTGTTTTTGTGGAATAAAGGCACTAATAGTATAATTGCGAGGGTTTCTCTCAGTTTGCACCTACCTGCTTATCTTTCAAGAGTAGTTGTTAATCTTGTGCCTCAGGACTCAGAGCCCTGCTGGTTTTTATTTCATCAAATCGAGAACTGATTCACACCCTGGATTCATTGTGAATGCATCATCATCATCATCTGTGCTACATGGACCTGTGGGGGGAAACAAAGTTTACTCTGACAGCGAGTCCTGCACTCAAAGGCTTTATCTATCTTCTCACAAAAGAAATAGAGATGAGCATTAGTTGAGACTGAAGCAGGAGTTCAAGCATCCTAAATAATGATGGGAGGCTAGAAACGGTTGAGGGAGCACATGTGTCCTCATGACGGTTGCCATGATGAAAATAACAAGGCCTACTGTACACATTTTTACTGATCAGTCCTAAAGAGCTCAGGAAGCTGCTCAGTGAAGGACGAGTTTGTATGGAGAGACATTTATTTTCAGAGCATAAGAACGTTTAATCATTTGAATGCATGGCATACATTTATTACTAATGAATTGGTGGGACATTGAACATCACATGCTTCTGTTTTAAGGGATGACATGTATAATGTTTCATGTATTTTCGCATCTGGCATGTTCCATGGAAGGAAATTGATCCCATGAGGAAGAAAAAATGAAGCATCAGATCAGATGAATGGGGAGACCAATTCTTAAAATGACAAATGACCCATTTTTTACAAGCCAAGTCCACAGATACGGCTGTGCAACCTGCCATAACTGATGCTACACATTCTCATATTTCTCCCTAGTTTTTTAAATGCAAGAAGATATAGTCTGAGGTTGAAGGAAGTGAGATTGATTAGGATGAACCCATGTTTACTGATGACCACTGGTGCGTGTAAACATTTTACTGAAGGTCCAGGAGATGGCAGCATTGCACCTCAAACTGCAGCATGTAGACTTCAGACACAGTGGACGGTCAGAACAAGGCTCAAATACTGAAAAAAAAAAAAAACAACCCAAGGCTGCTTGATGCATTTTGTCTTCTCAGACGCCCACTTTCCACTTTGAAGAAGAACCAAAGTGTGTCGTTCAATTTGATTCAAATTTCACTTGTTTTAACTAAATCTGGTTGGCACCATCATAGTTAGAATCTGGCGAGGCCTTTGACTGTCCATCATCCATCCATCCCTCCATCCCTGCCTGCCCTTGCCCATCTGCTCTTTAATTTTCCTCAACCATTTATCATTCATCTGGCCTGATATTCAGCTTCCCCTCCCCTCCACCATCCATATATCTCCCCCCATAGTTTGTATACATTTCCACTTTAAATACACACAAATCTGCATAGGAAATTGGGCATTCAAAATTGGGAGAAAACAGAAAAATAGTAAAAAAGACTTTTTGGAAAAATGCTACTTTTATTAGAAAGGGACAACACAGTGATGTGTGTGTGTGCGTTTATTTAGTAACAGTCATATAACCAAGTAATTATGTTGTCACAGAATATATTAGAAAACAATAAAGGTCCTCAAAATATAACCAATTCAACACCTAATACAGATAAACAGAGCTTTCATCCATTCATTTTTTAAACGCAGAATCAGGGATGATTAACTTATTGTGTTGCTGTTGTCCTCAGTGAATTTTAAAGCCCACATACAAATTATATTCACTGTTTTCATCTTTATTTATTTTGACATGTAAACTGACAGGTATAAAAGGATGTGACTTGTTTTTTATCCTGAGTCAGACTCTATTTTTTCAATTTGTTGATTTCCTCTACGCAAACAGTAATCATGTCTTTAATGCTAGAGGAGATTATTTGAATGTAGAGAAGCAGAAAAAATTAGAGAGGAAGAGGGAGAGAAGGAAAAAGAGGAAGGAGCAGAGACAGAGGAGAAGAGAAAATGAAGGCAAAAGGCTGAAACGAGGAATAATAAACAATGAGGGAACAAAAGGAGGAGAGAGAGAAAGAGAGAGAGAGAGAGAGAGAGAGAGAGAGAGAGAGAGAGAGAGAGAGAAAGAGAGGGAGCTGTCTGTGGGTTGAAAAGACGTGGGCTGTTATTTTATTTCCTCTGTGGGTACACAACAACAGCGCTGTCTGTCTGAGGTGCTGACACAGCAGAACTACATGGAGACACACACACACACACACACACTCCCAGATGCATATATGCACTCACCCACACATGCACACACACAAACACAGTCTGAAACGCAAATACAGTATACACACATGCATTCACACATGCGTATCCAACAGACAAAAATACGCTTCACTTTTGTGATTGTATCCACTGGTGTGCGTGTTTGCATGAAGGAAAGATATTAAGAAATAGTGCTGCTGTTTCTTAGTGGGGTTTTTTTTTAATATGTGTGTGTCTTTGCATGTGTGTGTGTGTTTTCCACAGAATACACACTCACACACACATGTCCTGAGTCCTGGTGATATGTTAAAACTCTAAAAATCTTCTCTGAAAATCTGTTTAAAATCTTCCCCTGGCTGCAACTGACTCATATATATATATTATGTATGTGTGTGTGTTTGTGCGTGTCCCTGGAGCCTTGCAGTGATCTGGGTTTAATTTGACCAGTCAGGCGGTCGAAGCCAGGGCCTCAGCAAATATGTGTGTGTGTTTGTGTGTGTGTGTGTGTGTGGGCTGACCTTAGTTTTGAGGTGAGGCAGAGATCAATGCTGAGGCAAACAAAAGGGTTGAGACAAAACTCACCATCCTCTACCTTTCACTCCCTCCGTCTCTCTTTACCTCTTCTCTCCACCTTTCCCTCCATCTGTCAACCTCCGTTCCTCCGCCTGTTACTTTAAGTGTGTGCGTGCGCGTGTGTGCCTGTGTGTGTGCGCGAAGAGGATCAGTAGAGAGGAAAGCTTGATTGATCGCAAGCTAATAACCGCAGTTGAGTCTCAGCTGCACAGTGACCGACCAACTGAATAACAGGCTTCCAGCCAAAACAAAGGTTAGCCGTCCATCTCAAACAATAATCTCACACACACAGTGGTGCAAGTGTACATGCTGAATTCAGAAAAACATGAATGTGTTATTTATGAAATACCCATAAATATAAACGAGAATATGTCAACCTCTAAACTGCTGTGGTTCAATTAAAGTAACAAGAAACAGTGTCCATCAATTACTTTGTGTGTGTGTTTGTGTGTGTGTGTGTGTGTGTGTGTGCGGGAAAGAGAGAGAACGACAGGGAGAGAGAGAGCGAGAGAAAGAGAGGAGAGAGAGAGTGTGTGTGTGTGTGTGTGTATTGTGACCCACCAGACAATAGTTATTTCCATCCAGTAGCTTTTTAATTGGCTGAGCACTCATTACTAATAAGATCAGTATGGATCTTTTTACTCTCTGCAGGGTTATGTATGAGTCTGTTGTGCATGTGCGTGAGTGTGTGTGTGTGTGTGTGTGTGTGTGTGCTGGCAAGCGGTAGCGATTTCTCTCCGACGCTGTGTTTATATGAACAGTAAGTGTGTTTGTGTGCTGAGTTTTGAAGAAGAATTATAGTGGCAGCACTGTATGCGTGCGCGTGTGTGTGTGTGTGTTTGTGTATACAGTACAAGGTCACACCTCAGGGTTTCTGTGCTGACACACACACACCTGTGGTGCGCTCTCTGATCATGTGACTAGCTGTCATGGTAACTGTCACCAACCAGAGTGATTGATCAAAGAGTTACGTGACAGGAGGGGGCAGAAAAAAACATACTCTCTCTCTCTCTCTCTCTCTCTCACACACACACACACATACAGGATGACAGGGTGACACAACAGAAGCTCAGAAAAACAATTTAATTGTGTTATCTTTTTATATTCAGCAGATAAACTCTTTATATTCCTGTTGGTTCTTTCCAAAGGTGTGCATGAGTAGCTGGTATTAGCGTGTCATTTTACTCAGCTAAGAAATCTGCTGCTTACTTTACCACAGTGTACATGGATTATTATGTATTTAGTGGAGACTTTATACAACAGACTCATGTTTTATAAAGGTGGTGCACTCTTAAATTTCTATGTCACAGAAATCAAAGAGAGGCTTATTTCCTGTAGTTTAGCTGCCCACTCTGACCTGTCACCTCAATTAACATTTATGTGTAGCTGCTCCCACTCTCCTGAGAGTTGTCTCTTTACAGAAATGCCACTTTTTCAGCAGAAAAAAAGTGTCCCAGGGCATAATTGTCATAATTGCTGTGCACATGTAGAATTTTGAAACCTTGCAGGCAACAACAGAGACTGGTGAGCAGCATGACTGGATTGTTTGTTGCCATGGTAATGCTCGCCATATCTAGTTTGCCATGAGGTAAGAAAATATCATCACATACATGATCCTCCATGAGTGAAACAAATAGCTGGGCAAAATAAAGCCGGCCTTTCTTGACTGCACCTCAACAGAATTTACATACCAAATTCTTCATGCGCTCCCTTTCATAACATAACTAACCAGATAAAAGGCTTGAATAAGTCACTCACTGTCTCATCCTATCCTCATTTCCCCTATACAGTTCAAAACAACAACATAAATCTTCCCTGCAATAAAAAAAATCAGCAAATAGGAATGATGGGGAAGATAATGTCTGTTTGTTTATTCAAGTGCTCCATTGCAGGAAAGCATTTAAAATCATCTAAAGCTTTGGTGACAGAAAAGCGTTCTCTCCCCAGTGAGCATTTTCCCGTTGAAAAGACGTTTAAAAAACAGCTATGGTCACCGGTGAAAAGATATTCAAAACAGCTTCAAAAGTGAAAGTTTTTTCACAGACTATCTGATGACGTTGATTAAATGTTCACATTTAGACCATATTTCATCAGGATTTGCAATACTGGCTTTCAACTGAGAAATTTGGATGTGGTTTCTTAGTCAGGCTCCAAAATGATGATAGGCTTTTATTTGCACATTGTAGAGGATGAAAAATTTCACCATTGCAAACCCCAGTGAAATATGGTCTAGTGAAGTAGGGTTCCCACACTGGGTCTCAAACCCAGACCACAGATAACAGCGCTGACCTGCAGCTCTTTATACATCCGTGACACAGGGCCAGTGATGTAACCTCGCTACGCTACGAGTCCCAACTTGTTTTTTTTTCTTCCCGAAAACAAATATTTTTTTAATAAAAATTTGTATAAAATAAACATTTGTAAAAACCCATTATTTGTGCTTTTCTGAATACCATATTCAGAATCTGCTCCACCCCTACTATATAGTTCCATATTTATGATATTTTATATGCGTTGAAATTATGTCTTTGTTTAGACCACATTTCACCTACCAGTGCAATATGACTTTGGAGAAATACCTTCATGCTAATCAATATTGTCTCTCTTTCAATCTACAACTGAACAAATGATCAAAATGATTAAACAAATTTGTGTTTTGTGACATGCTGATGTTGTAATCGCATTTTAGCTGGATGGAAAGAGGGTGAAGGCTGGTTGAAAGAGGTCTCAGACGTTCAGACTGAACATCACCCAGTTTTCAACTAGAAATCAGTGTTGGAATTCTAACAAACAGGTCACTCTGCAGCAGTTATTGAGGTATTATGTGCACAGTCCATTTCTCAGTCTTTCTCTTGTTTTTATCTTCAGCACTTTGTTCTAATGCTCAGAAAAACAACTGTAAAACATAGGTTGAAACTGTAAAACTAAAGGGCACAAACTAGGAGGAAGCCAGGAGGGTCATTGTTTTATAATGAATGTTTTTTACTGTAGTTTTAAGATGAGAGAGTGTTTAGACGAGTGTATCTGTGAGCGTACGAGATTCAATCACACATGTGAGCATTGTCACAGCCACATCCGGCTTCCTCATTACAACTGTACCTAGTTCTCAATAAACACTATAACACAGATAATAGTTAAGAAAACATATATACAACTAAATTCTCTTGAAACTGTAAACCACCACTACCAGTTTGACTGGACTGTATGACTGTTTGACCCTGAGGAAGAGCAGTGTGCGATTGATACACTTTGGTCTTGTTTGTACATTGACAAATCAGTGTTTTTTGGGTATTCGTATACAAATATGTTATTTGGCAAAGCACCAATATTGGGTTTTTTACGAATATTTGTTTCATACAAATATTTTAAAAATTATTTGTTTTCGGGAAGAAAATAAAACCCAAATACAAGCACACTGGTCAGTTGCATCACTACCTCAGTCTCTGTCCTCTGCTCTGTTGTTACGTCCATCAGCAGGTCTTAACGAGGTGAGTCACATCCACCTGCTACATGACGCACATTTCCTAATTTGGACATCACTCCCGGAGTTGAGGATGTTCCCCAGAGATAAAGCTGAGCTACTGACTCACGCAAAGTGCTCCTAAGGGACTCTCCATAACCTGTTGTTCCCCTTCTCCTTTCCACAAAGTTAGGTTGTAAAACGTAGGCAATAAATGAAAAGTGCAAAACAATAATCAGCTTTGAAGTTCCTCCCTACACGTTACTTGCTGTGCTCTCTCTGTGTTATGGCTGTTAAGGTAATTCTGAAATAAAATTACATCACATTTATTACATGCTGCAGAAGTCATCACATCCTCCCTGAAACGTGCAGATTTTTGCTCAGTTTTATGGTCATACTGTACCCTGTAATAACATAACAGGTACCTACAGTATACATTATTTGTAAGTTCCTAAATTGTTACCCCCTTATTCCATAACTTCACATCTTGTTCCCCTGTACCTACATATATGTACTGGTACACTGTTAGTACAAAAGATTACACCATAACTACAGTAGTTACACTGTAGGTTGCAGGCTGTATTCTAAAGTGTTACCAATAATTTTGCTGCCTCAACAAATATAGATACAAATACACATCCCTACTACTGGTGCATCAGGAGCACCTGTTTTGTGTCACTGTCAGCTCTGAGAAGCACTTACTCATTTGTTTTTTTAATGAATGCTGTGCCGCTATCTTGTAACATTTTAAAATAACACATTTGTGAAAGAGTGGTTACCACTCTGCTGCCAACTCTGCTGAGTTTTATTTATGTAACAAAATAAGTCTAGTGTACACTTAAAATGTGCATCTTACTGTTAAATGATTCAGCCAACACCATTATGATTCATGTTGAAGTCACTTTTACTCCAAGAGTAGTTAACACACATTAAAAGGAAATACACTAATAAAAAACAAAATGTAATCACATTTTGTTTTAAGTGCATCACACTGTCATAGAAAGTTGTTGAGATGTACATATATTACATCTTTAAGGCATCTATAATGCTTGTTTATTAATAATCCAGACTTATGAGTAATAAAGTTTGGGTAAACAACCAAGAGGTCAAAATATTTTCTCATAGAGTTTAAGTGGTGATGACCCTGTAACCGATTCAAATATTAACAAGTTATGTCATCACTTACAAGGACAAAACTGGACTGATTGTGTAAAGGTTATGACCTTTCATAGAATTTCATAGAATCTTAGAAACAAACTTTGATTAACATGCCGACATACATCATTAGTTGTATTACATCATTGTAGTAATATATACCACTACTGTAAAAAGATGTGGATGATTCCCAAGAAGAAAAAAAAAGTAAACCAAAAATTCATCCATTCAACCCAACTGTTGATGCAACTGAACATAAGTCACATATTCATTTAATTATAAGTAATAATAATTAATTAATAATGGCTGTAAGGAGGAGTCAGGCATTGAACTGCCAATCCTGTGGTTATTGGACGACCTGCTCTACCTCCTCAGCCTCAGTCGTTTAATTCATCAGTATTTGTGCACATGGGTACACACACACACACACACACACACACACACACACACACACACACACACACACACACACACTACACCACCAACTCAACACCAACCAGTCTTTGCTTAGAAATTGGTTTAGTGTATTCAGATAGATGACAGATATTGATCTAATCTAGTGTGCTGCACATAGACGTGCGTGTGCATCATTGTGTGTATTCCTGTGTGGCAGCCGATAAGCCTCGATCCTTAGGGCACAGCTACCTGATATCACACACACACACACAGACACACACAAACAGACAGAGATCTAGAGAGAAAATTGGGTTGAATGATCATAAAAAAGCTGCCTCTATGACCTGTCTCTTTGTAAAGGTTATTCCATTTTTACTCCACACAGCATTTATCAAGCCTACCAGTGCGGGCTTTCAGTCCTAAATATCCTCAAACTCTCAGATCTGAGTGCCGCATATTTGGATGTTTTGTTATAGGCTCTGGAGTAAAGGCATTTATCAACCAACAGCATGATAACACTCCTGCTGTATCTCCTTCAGGATTTTCTGCAGGGCTGTCATATTGTGTTAGTTTATACCAGGTGGCGAGTGACAAGTGACGGGACAAACATGTGGCGTTTTTCAGAAGGTGTAGAAACATATAGATCAAATTTAAAATAACAATCAGACACTGATTAGATTTTCAACTTCCCTCCCAACACTAAAGCTCCAAATATCAAACACCATTAACCATTAACATTATGACTATTCATGATTAAAGAGGTCCAAAGCATTATTATTGTTGTGCTTTTTTATTTTGTGAAAAAATACTGTAAATAAGACAATGTAACAATTTGTGTAATTTTTGTCAATTTAAGTAAAATAGTAATTTCCAGTTAATTACTGTAACTTGTAATACAAGTTATGTTATTTTCTGTATTTATTATGTTTTGGCTTCATTAAATTGATCTCTTTTGAATGTGTTGATTGCACATCAGAACTAATGAGGAAAACTGAGAAACATAATTATAGTCATCTCAATTTTATGATTTTGAGTGTCGCACAGACAAACATTCAAAGGAGAACTTCTCAAAACTGACATCATTCATTCATAAATACTTCAAGTTGTTCTCTGGTGAGGGAAGATTTTTGTTCCTAGCTTAACTTTCAGTACAAGGATGGATGCTGAGATTCTTGATAAGAACTCCACCTGATCTAATCTAAAAATCATCCTTGTAACAGTTGTAACAGTATGCTGCTGGGAGTTAAGCTCCAGGTGGAGGCATAAAAGAATGAACTGGAGGTGAAGTCACTTTTAATGTTAACATTTTTAACATGATTAGATCTTACTACGCCTAAAAAAAAAAAGTATGTGTACACAAGTGGTAAGTGGTCTTCACCATCTTATCTGTGAACACCAGAATGGTCCGAACGTTTGCGGAGTTATCAGTTCTGCATTGCTCTAATTCTTTTAGCCGCTGCCATGGGACGGGAGATAATGTAACCCTTTCAGGTGTTGTGATGCTGCTGTTGTTGTTGCTATGGGAATGTATTTTTAAAGATTCTGAGAGAAGATGCTGAAATAATGGGTTAGTGTGTGTTTCCGTGCATTGCTTCATCCATCTTGGCTTCCTCTCAGTTTGAGCGAGAATTTACTGTCCGTCAGCAGACTGAAACCCCACCTATCTACATCTGTAACCCTCTCCTCTTACCCTTCTGTATGAGTCCATAGATTATATGGGACTATACTGTAATGAATGTTCCCCTTTGGAGCAAAACAGTGGCTTGATGCAGTGGAACTAGGTGTCTCAGTCTGATGATGTTCATGTCAGTTGTTTCTATCTTCATTATTCCCTGTGGACTCACACATTGCTCCCCCTGTTCTGTTCTTCCTCTTGTCTTTCTCTTTGCTTTCTCATTCTCTTTCTACACCAGGTTTGTGTGTGTGTGTGTGTGTGTGTGTGTGTGTGTGTGTGTGTGTGTGTGTGTGTGTGGTGCCTCCCGAGTTTTACGGATGATGAGAGGAGGGATGTAGTGTCACTTCAGTCAGGGCCTCTCATCTGTCTCCCCCTTCTTGCAAGTGCATTCATCCTTACCACACGTACACACATGCGTATACGCAGACACACACACACACACACACACACACACACACAGGTGCACAGATGCTCCTGAGATGTCTTTTTTTAATCCTTATCTTTCCTTCACTTCTACTCTTCTTTCTCTCCTCTTTTGCCTCTCCCAAGCTCACCGGACTTTTATTTCTCTTTCTTTCCGTCCTTTTTTATCTTTCTCATGGTCCCCACTTCCACACACACCCTTTCCCTCTTTTGTACAACACACCTCTCCTCGTATTTCCTTGTTGCTCACCCTCTCCATTCATACATCCTGATTTAGCTGTGTTGTCCATATTTCCTGGTTTTAGACGTGTCGCCTTGTTCTCTGCTCTCCTGCTCCTGCGTTTTCCCTAAGGAGCTATTTGTGGGATGCGGCTCGCCTGTGTCCCTGCTCCAACATCTCTGATGCCACAACAAATGAACTTAAATGGAGGCAGAGGGGAGAGGGGGAGGTGTCTGCGTGGAGCAGCTTGCAGATAGGTTTGAAACTTATGTTTAGACGACATCACTCATCAGTTTGCTCACAAAAAAGGAACACATTTCCTAATATGTAATATGCATACACAGAGAAAATTAACTATTATATCATCTAGTTTGGGACAATCCCACAAAAACATTTGCATCTGGCTTGAGTAAATTGTTAGAACACATATTTTGCAGGGCCTCGTCGCCAACCTGCTGTGAGAAGGTTGGCTCATGCTTTTCTTGAGTGATGTAACCACAGCTTGCACAAGTACTGTGCAATGAAATCTTAATGTGCTAGTAGCAAGTAAGTGAGTGCCTGCTACCTTAGCATTACTTAGATGGACGTTACATTCTGTAAATGTGATATGCCCTGCAACGAAATGCAGTCTAGTGGTCCTATGGCCTTAGTGCATGCCAGCAGAGAAAACAACTATTATGAAATTATGATAGTTCAAGTGATGGTGGTTGTAGTTAAGTTTTTAATATTGCACTTTCCATGACTCTGGGGGACTTGCAAGAGACAGATTAAAAATGAATTATCTTGATTGATGTAGCTGAGACCATGATGTCATGATTTTTTGTGCCTTTTAGTGGTAGATCCTAAACTAACCATAATACAACTTGATAGCATCCCATCCTTTATTATTAGGCCTGCTCAGTCTGGTAAATGCCTAAATCATTTAAAAAGTCTTGTCCCCAGTTTGTAAGCAGGCTTTTCGTTAAAAAAGATGAGTTTCTCAGATATTATATAACTTTTTTCCTCATGACTAGTAAATTGTAAAATCTGTGGAGTTCACTCCTATTTGAAGGAGTTATAATAGTGAATGTGTTCATCTGGCAGGTATTAAGTTATAAAATAAACTGGTGAAATGATGAGTTGTTACACTACCTGCTTCTAATGGTACAGATGCAGCTGCCTAGAATTGCTGGCTGATCCGTGACAGGGCCCATCCAGATCTGTGGCAGATCCCCGCTGGGTCCTTGGCTGTAATGAGATCCTCCTTGATGACGTGGTGAACACAGCCCCAACTCATAACGCCCGTTCATGTAATGATAGTGATGTGCTGTGTGCATGTCACCATCCAACACTGGTCTTAGTGAATGTATAACTGCAATTGGAAAGTTCATCTTTTCATCTCTTACTTTTCTTTGTCTCACCATATTACTTCTATCAGGTAAGAGTTTCCAAATGGCTCAATAAGACTAACCTGGATTTATAAGGATTAAATAGAAACAAACATCTCCATCAACCCGTCAGTCTGTCCATCCTGTCTGCTCTTTATTCCCGTCTATCTATCCATTCATCATCCATCTGGCCCGCTATTTAGCTAACACTCCCCCCATACCTCCGCCCATCAGCCATCCATCTCCCTCAATCTTTATGTCTGTTTCTGCACACATTTCTCCCCCCACATCCACCTGTCTGTCTATGTGTTTTCTTCTGCGCGCCGTTGGCAGCATTGCTAAAAGGCTGTCAGCTTTGACCTTTACAGTACCGGCGCCCCCACCCTCCCCAAAATCCTTCATCACCACCACACACCACACACATAGGCTGGAGAGAGAGAGGTAGAGATCCTCTCACCTCCTCCTCCTGTATACAGTGAAGTACAAAAAGACAATGGGGGAGAGAGAAGGAAACAGGTGAGATAGAGAGGGGGAAAGTGTGGGGAAAGAGAGGAGAGGGTACAAAGAAAAAACTGTGAGAATAAAAGTGGAAGGTCTGAGCCAGGCAGACAACAGGTATTGATTTTGGTCTGCATAAGACCAAAACACCAGTAAATGACCTTCTGAGTTATTATGAGATGAAAATTTGATTGAGGTCACTTTACAGCTACAATTCACTCCTTCGCTGCAGCTGAAGTGTTTCATATTTATATAATCTTAAAGGAGAAGCTGATGTTAAAGTAAATTCAAATTCATTTAATAACAGCCACATAAGTAAAGAAATAAGGTTCCATTGTTTTTGGAGTGCTACATCTGCCGAACAGAGCAAAGCAGTGGGCTATACTTTGCTGCTCCCAGTGTTGCAGTTTGTTAAAAATAGACAGATGTGACAAGAGAGTGAAAATAGGAAATGCAGTGAAGGGTATGTCTATAAGGATTATCTGTACTACAGACACGGGGTGGATGCAGGTGAGTGCAGGACTTCTACAGTAGACACTGCTGTTTATTTTGGGGGAATAATCAGACTTGTAATGTGACTGGACAGGTGTAAGTGTGTGCTGCTTTACACAGCTGTCAGCCTTCCTGCCATATCACATCGGTGATTTTTCACAGGGAAGAGGGAAGGGAGGCTGTGACCGGGATGCGGCACTCACCCTGCTAATGGACTGCCTCTCGATCAGTTTTTGGTAAAAATGAAAATGGAAATACGGCTGCAACATTTTGATTACATCTTGTGACATCAGTGGTTGTCTCTCTGTTTTTACTAATTTGATGTTATTAGTGAGTATGGGCAAGCTGCAGAAGTCATTTTGTTACTTTTGTCAACATGTTTTATCTGCATTTGAACCAATTTCAAATTTTAAGTTTTTCCAACACAAGAAAGAGGAGCTCTGTTAGCCAGATCATGTTATGCTGTACACCACCTTGCAAACTAAACCCAAGACATGTGTATAATGTAGGCTGCTTTTTGACAGTGAGAAGGGTGATAGGTACATTCTGCAAAAAGTAGAGCCTAACCACAAAAAATGAATCTTTAGTTTGATTGTCTTTGGTAGGCTACATGCTTGTTTGCATTATTTGTCTGTGAGGGACGGTTCTATCCTAAGATACTGTTTTATTATGCTCTGAATGTACAACATATTAAGGGCAACTTAACAAAAAAAGTAAATTACCTTGTTAAAACTCTAAATTACAAATGACTCCTCTCTTATTGAAGTATAATAATGCAACTTAATTGCAAAGGAAATCTAAAATCTTTCAAACTCTACTCACCCACTACTTTAGAGCATAGGCTTTCTATTAAAAATAGGAAGTCTCCAAGCCCATTCTGAAATAATGCCTGATAACAGCCAAGGGTTATTTTCTCAAACTTGACAAAAGAACATCATACAACTGTTTTCAGAGGCTGAGTAGTACTAACCATTAACCAAGCAAACTTATCTTAATGTCTAAAATTGGTGAAATGCCCATTTAAGTCATGGTTACTCTGATTATGACCATAATGACTACAATTTTACATTTTTGTGCAATTCTTCAATTATTGCTTCAATCCAAATACATTCAAATTATTGTTTGTTTAAATGTCCTGTTTGTGACTGTCTTTTACTCTGCTCTCCACCCAGGTATTTCCTTCTCTTTCCTCATGCAGCTCTGATTTTTGGGAGCCATCTCTCTACATTCTCTCGACCCCTGACCCATTTCCTCCTCCACTCACAATCTTTCCCTCCGTCTATCCATCACTCCATCTTTTCCATTAACAGTATGCGACCTGTAGGTATAAGTGCTAGTTGAATCAGTCCTCTCCTCTCTTCACTGTGTTTTAAATAGCTCTGCTTTTCACTAGCCTCTGTATTCTTAGCTCTTAGCTGCTCTACCCATCCCTTCCCCATGTTCTCTGTCCCAGCATCCCTACTCCTTCTGTCTCCCCCTTCCCTTCACTGTTTTCAAGTTGAGTATTTGTCACAGCAGCTCAGTGGTTACTACTGGTATGGGGTTTTATCTTCAGCACCGGCTTTCTGTGTAGATTTTACATGTCATATCATTTTTTTGTGAGCTTACTCCATAATTTTACATCCATACAAGTGAGTTGGACTGGAGCCTCTAAATTTGCTCACAGATGTCAATGTGTTTATTGTGTGTTATCGCTGTGATGGCAGTGTGACCTTCTCTGGCTCATTTCCCTCCCTTCCACCCACTTTATATTGGGATAGGTCCAGCTTCCCTGTGACCCTGAAAAAAAAGAAGGAAAAATGTGTACACAGGGCCTCTATCAGTCTCTTTCTGCATTCCATTTTTAGGTGCTTTCATACTTTTCTTCTTTCCAGTGGTGGAGGAGAAATCCCCAAATTACCTGCAAGCAAAAATAACAACCCTCTCTTCCTGCTTTTGCTTCTTCATCTTCCTTGTGATAAAAGGTCCAAAATATTGGTTGCTTGTAATGCAACTTTGTGAGTTAAATGTGCAATATAAAATGGAAATGACTTCACCAGTCTGCAGGAGAGTTATATGTTTTCTATCTGCAGCCTCAAATTTGAAAATTATGCACAATGATCTAAATGGTTCGCTGTTTGGGAACTTTGTCAAACACAATGTGTAGCTGTTTACATCACTAATTGCTGTATTGCATTGCAATAACTGTTGGAGCTGAACCATCTTTAATGTTATCAGTTCCACCTGTGCTTTTCCTGCTGTGACAAGTCAAAAAGTCTGCTGTGAAAAAGGTCTATGATTCATTTGGGAACGATGCTAACAACTCTATCAAGATTAAACTTGAAGATTCTTATGGATGCTTGTGAATTGATGCAATCATATAAAAGGGTTAAACAAACATTTGCTTCACTCAGTTGTAGCATTTTAACACTAACAAATGTAAATAAAGGCAACCCTGTTAATCACTTCAGAACAACAGACAACCAGCAGAATATTACTTTTTTTCTTACTTTTATAGTCATTTCTTTGTAGCTTTCCACTGAGTCATATCTGCACATAGACAGTTATTGTTTTGAACCAAAAATACATCTCGTGATGTGACCTGATGTTTGTGTGTTGTCTCTCTGAACCTCCTGTACAAATGATTGTTTTCCTACTTGGAGGAGATGGTCTGGATTTTCTCTCATTCAGTGAGTCATGCGCCACTGTGATTGACAAATCTGTTTGAAGGGAAGTGTGAGACCAACAATATGACCAGCAGTGGAAGAAGTACTCAGATCCTTTACATAAGTAATACCGTAATGCAAATATACCTTAATAGAAAATATACTATACATAAATCTCCTGCATTCAAGTAACTGGAACAGTAAGTAAAGCTGCCAAATAAATGTAGTACAGTATTTTGCTCTGAAAAAAACTTAAGTGATGTACAAGCATCTTAAAATTGTACTGAACTACAACATTTGAGTAAATATTCTTAGTAACTTTCCAACACTGACTGTGACTGGCTGAGAGAAGAAAGACTGATCACCACGCCCCTGCCATTTATATTTCATTTCATCCAAACATTCTGTACTGTGCTGCACATACAGAACAGAACTAAAACAGCAGGTACTCTTGGATAAGCCATCATTGTCCCTGTACACATCACTTAGTGCTTTAAGAGCACTAAGTGCAGCTGCACAGTCAAAACAGAGCCCTTCATAACTAAATACTTGTCCAGTAATAGAAATCTGACCAGTAGACTCTATCTCATGAAACTTGTCGGATATGCTCATGTCATGGAAACACCTGGTTTCACTTAGCCATTGTGAGCAATACTGTGCTCTGCAGCAACATTTACTCAGTTTCACTCAAAACCTGACATGTATTATCAGCTGCAGGGAAAACAAATTTACCAAAGGTCAAAACTGGTTGTGGTTGTGGTCATTTACAGTGTTTTTGAGCTAAACATTTTCACTGTTTACTGTTCACTGGGTGGTTGATTAACATACATTTTGGGGGTTGGGTGGTGTGGATTGTAGGTGTGTTGCCGAATGACATATTTGGATTCTGCAACACACCTACAATCCACACCACCCAAGCACAATAGCACAAATATTGGGTTTTTTGCAAATATTTATTTTGTACAAATATTTTTAAAATGATTTGTTTCCAGGAAGAAAAAAAACATGTCAAATACCAGCAGACAGGTTGGTTACATCGCGATCTCAGTCTCTCTCCTCTGCTCCGCTGTTATCAGCAGGTCTCAACAAGGGGAGTCACATCCACCTGCTACATGACGCACATTTCCTTATTTGGACATCACTCCCAGAGTTGGGGGTGCTCCCCAGAGATAAAACTGAGCTACTGACACAAGCAAGGTGCTCTCAAGAGACTCCCCATGACCTGTTGTTCCCCTTCTCCTTTCCACAAAGTTAAGTTGTAAAAAATAGGCAATAAATGAAAAGTGTAAAGCAAGAATTGCCTTTGAAGTTCTTCCGCACATGTTACACACTGTCTCTGTGTTATGGATGTATAAATAATAAATAAGTAGAGGTCTGTTTGTACATTTGTGATGCATTAGGTTTCAGTTCAGTAGTCAATGCAGTTGTCGAGTTGAGATTCAAGTTCAAGACCCAGTGTAGAGACCTCCTTCATAAGTTTATTCATCAACACTTACTTTAACACTTTAATATCCTAAAATTAGAGGCATAATAAAAAGAAAAACATTTTTTACACCTATTTCCACTTTTATTTGAATACAAATGCAAATAGAAATAATTTTGCTGCCTCAACAAATATAGATACAAATACAAATACTGGGCTCTCTGCACATCTAGTGGATTGGGTTGGGTGGGTGCGGGTATGAAAAAACCTGACCCGTGCATCACTACCGGCCAGCGGCCAAAGTACAGCAGGAGCCTTTGTGTGTTTGCTCTGTGTGTGTGTGAGCGAGTGTACGCACATAAAGCAGGGGGGCTGACTGACTGGATGTGAGAGACGCTTTGTGTTATCTTTTGTGTTATTATGAGAAGTGTAAGTGAGGAAAAAGACATCTCCTGCAATAGTCGTGCATCGCTGCTCGCTCACACTAGTGGAGTGCAAGCATCAGGAACAACAAGATGCTGATTGCAGCTCATTTAACGTCCACCGGTGTCACTAATGAGAGGAAATTTCTGATTCTTACATATAGAACCTTTAATGTGTGGATGAAGTGAAGGGGCCAGTCTTACTCTTCTCTCTGCATATATTTCAATTAATTGAGGACATGAGAAGCAAACTCAAGTTTTCATCTTCACAATCCAATCAGGTGTATTTAACACTATGACAGACTGAAACTCAGACACACACACACACACACACACGCTGGGAGTGTTAATTAGTGTGCTGAGCCACTCTGTGCACTGCTTTACCTTCTAGGTAGAGATAGCTGCAGTTGTTTAAGATGGAATATTTTTCTACTTACTTTAGACTGTTTGAATGTTTTAGCCCCACTAATCAGAATTATTCTAATGTAAAAAAGAGACAAAAATAATTTTACTTTGCAATTAACTGATGTATATATTTCTGCCAAATCTATGTACAGGTGTACCTCCAACAGTTTTCAGACCCAAAGTGTAAAAATAACAATAACAGAGAATATTACATTCATTTTGTATTTATCTTATATTTTGATTTCAACATTTTAACTGTCAAGACAAACATTCCAGAACCAGTTATGTGATTGGCTGTAGTTTTGGTCTAAATGAGTTAATAACCTGTCACATAGCTGCATCTGCCCTATTTTCACTTGAGTGACACGATTAAAAAAACCTCTCAAGACCTACCACATAAATTTAACATATACTCTAGTTATCAAACATAGTGCAAGGTTTCTGGAAAGCCACAGTTGTCATGCGCTATACTGCTGCTGCCTCCAGTATTGTTGCTTCTCTGACTTTTCTCATTTCAGTTGTATCTCTACATGGTGTGTTTCATAACCCCCTGGTCTTTAAAATCTATCGAATAGCAGTAAATAATTTACAAATGAATTTCCAACTACATCAGTGAGAAAGAAAACATCCACACCTTGCCTTCATTTGCTTTTGGAATGTGATTTTTTTTGTCCTTGACAGTTGCATAATGTAGCAGGGACACGCTAGGTGAAGGACAAAACTCTCCAGGTTCCAACATATGATACCTGTATAATGTGAGAGACGATGTAGACCAGGAATCAAGAATGATGGTGGTCTCATCATCTGTCTATGGTCACTGTCAGATGAGAGCCGCAGTTATCATGTTTTGTAGGTGTAGCCTATGTTTTATATTACTTTTTTTTTTTGTACACACACCCGCACACACAGGTGTAGTGTGCCAGTGTTATTACAGTAGAAGATTGGCCTTTTCCTCTTCCGCAGAGATCAACCATCGATCTCTAGAGTCAACACAGCACCTCACGCTTTTGTGATATTTGCACACAGGTGCAAACAAACATTAAAACAGGCACACACATACAATCAAAAAATGAATGTAAGGAACCTTCTCTCCACACACACACACACACACACACACAAACCAACAAACACATACAGAAATGACACTGTGACCTGGCAAGATTTTCATTTAGATAAACAGAGATGCAAAACAGTCTTGTGTCCTACTCACCTTGTCAGAAATGAAGACGTCACCTGCTGTCTTTGGGGCATATTCACACTCCTCTTAGGAAAATGAGCAACCACTTCTTGGTGTTGGCCACAGTGACATGTTTTTCTTCAGGGTGTGCATACAAAATGTTCTCCAACATGTCTGGCTTCTTCTGGTGAACACAACAGTGTTTTCACTGATTGCCCACTTTACACCTCCCATTCAAATCTATTTAAATAGCTTATGGCGAAGGAGTCGGTCTATTTTTGCTCTACCAGTTTTCTCAGTGCCTGCCCACTTCACACATCTTCTAGGACTACTAGAAAATTCACATCATGAGCAAAACTAGTCGGAGTAGCTGAGAGTGAACAAAAAGCTTTTTTTCTATGGTAAATGATGTTTTGTAGCTGTCTTTGTAAGACTCGTGTTTGTTCACTGGAGTTGAATCTATCAACTAATCAATCCATCGATCAATCAGTCGAAGGTCTTCATGTCACACGTGTCACGTGCAGCTTGATATTCTGCACAGACACAGCTGGCTTTCTTCTTTGGAATCAGGAAACAATTCCCCCACTATATAATGTGATCACTCTTTATCAAAGCTGCACCTGCCTTACAGCTATATATATCTTGGTGTTTCTCACCTCTCCCACGTTTTTTTTCAATTTATCACCCTTGCTCTTACTCTCACACTCTCGCAAGTCCCATCTTTCCTCTGCCTTCCAACTGCCATGCTAACAGACACAAGACCTTCTATGCTTCAACTTTTCACCTTGAATCATTACTTTTCATGCTTTATAACAGTTTTGTTAATTTTTATACACGCATGCTCTGATTTGCCGAGTTTTGCTGCACACTTTCTCCAAAAAATTGCTTTGACAGACTGTTAAGTGAGAGAGTAAAAATAAAAGGAGAGGAAAACAGAGGGCAAAAGAGAAAAAATGTATATAAGTTCACTTATAACAAAACTATTGAGCAAGCTCAAAAGATATTTGAACAGTCTGCAAATCAAACTTTTGGAGCATTTTAGATGGATTTTTAAGATTTTGTAACTAGAGTTGAGCAGTTTGTTTTTTTTTTAATCTGTATTTTTAAAGAATAATTAAACACAAAATATTTTAGTAGGCAGGCTAACAGGTAACGTTTCTTTATTACAATAACAGTACATGGCGAAACTGTCCTCAAGAGAAAAACTACTTGGACATGGGAGATGGCTGTTAGTATAGTGTTTCCTACCAACAGACAGCACTGTGTGTGGACAAAAATCATCTTTTCTGCTAAAAACTAGCTTCTTATACAATTACTTTGAGTTGAAAAGTTAAAAGCCAAAATTTCAGTTAAGCCAAATATTGTGGAACCTCCTCAATCATGATGTAATTGCTGAGACTCTAGGGTATATTTTGTTTATTGTCCCCCCTAAATGTGGTAGCAGTTGCTGCAAGTACAAAAGGGGTATCACTGGCAGGACCACTCCTTTTCACTCTTCCTCCACATAGACTATGACAGTTGTCATGGTAGCCAATACCAAAATATTTTAGCAGCAAGCTAAACTGAAAATGGCCATGATGGAATCGTAATGTATAGGTAACGTTAGCAAGCCGACGATGAGTTGACGTTGTACATGATAGAGAGCTTTATTTTTCCTCTCTGGCAGTAAACACAACACATGGGCCCTCCAATAATTATGCTATATTCAGAGCTTCACTGGATATTTAGGGTTGATAAACAGTAACACAGGGCTACAACTATGTACGGGTACTTTCCAAAGACACATACACAAACATACGCTGGGAGAAGTTTCTTGTAGTGGAGCTGCTAGTCCAGATACCGATATTTATACAAGCTATCTGCTTATCATTGGTGTCCTCACATCCCCACATCACCCGCATGGTCACACACACTATGCAGCTATGAGGTGGCTTTGTGCTTTGTTGTGTTTTCACATTTGCAGGGAGGGTTACAGCAGAATCTGATCTGTACTTACTCTTTAATGGCCATGCATTAATATGTGTCATCTTGAGGCCTGTGCATCAGAAATTTTGGCCAATCAAAAATCAGAACTTAAAACTAGTTTAGTTAAACTGACAAATGTATCCCTCTGTGCAGCTCAAATCTTAATATGTAGCTTGATTACAGATCGAATTTGATTAGTTCATGCTTCTTAAGTTTTGTCATTAATAAGCCTCCGTATAGAAGAGGCAGAGAGAGGCAGATCACTGTGCAACAAGCAGAGGGAACAGGAGAGAGTCAAAACAAGACAGAAAAGCTATAAGCCAGTGAGTTCGAGATGTGCAAGGAAGAGCGAGCGAGGGAAAGGTGAGAGGGAGGACAGCAGGAAGAAGAAAAAAATTAGAGAGAGCGAGAGAAAGGGAGAGAAGTGATGACAGGTTATTTTTCACCTTTTCTCTCTTGACGGTTGATGTTATTTCCCATTCTCCTCGGACACACAGCAGATCCAATCTAAGGCTTCTCTGGACGGCCCTTCTGAAGCCCCATAACCAAATGAAAACCTTTATTACATACACCTTACACAGACCACATGCACACATACACACACACACACACACACACACACACACACACAGAAAACTAGAATCTACGCAAAATATACTACTCAATATCGGGGACAAATATCACAGTCACATTGTTGCACACACACACACATCTGAATCTAACAAGATATGTTTTACACATACTTGTGTATGCAATATAAAGAACACACACCTTGCCTAAGGCCTGTGTAAATCAGTAGTGCTCAGGTGTTACATAGTATGTGTGTGTGAGTGTGTGTGTACATTCAAATGTATGCATGTTCCCAGCTTTCAGTTACTTTTTGTGTGGATGGCATACTCAGTGTACCCTGACTGAATGGGCATTTATGTTACCATTAGTGTGTGTGTGTGTGTGTGTGTGTGTGTGTGTGTGTGTGTGTGTTAATAGTAAAGGCCAAAGGGGTCTGTACTGGGTGAAGGTTTAATTTGTTAGTTGTTAGTTTATGGAGGTTTATTATTGTTCACAAGGCTGAGTGTGTACACTAGAGTCATATACAGCATATACCCATACACATACACACACACACACATATGCACACACAACACTGGAGAGCCATGTGCGTCAGGCCATAAAAATAAAAGCCCCACAAAAGATATCTGCTGAGAGCACTCTAAATTATTATCCTACCTCTTCCCCTTCCCCACCTGTTTTTTATTCATTTTCTTCCTCCTGGTCTCTATAAACTCCCTCATATCTCATGTACTGTATGTACAATCTGTGGTACATACAGACAGACTGACATGTGGTAACACTCTATTTATTCAGATTGTTGGAAAAGAGATTGGGACTTGTGAATAGAGTGACACTGGGAGAAAGTAATAATATATTAAAAATTTAAAAGACAGATTGAGAGAGATTTAGAAGGGAGGTCTGAGGGACATGAAAAGAGAAACACACTGTAAGAAAGAGGGGCGATGACAGCTAATCAGATAGGCGTGAGAGAGGAGATTCAAGGTGAACGTTCCTTTTGATTCTCCACTACTACTATCAGGTTATTTCAGTCCATTACAGTAATGTGACACAGAGAGGGGTCGCACCAAGGGAACTGAGGGAAATTGAGTTGTTGTATGCACTGGGGGGGATGAGTGTGAATGAGAGAAAAAGAGAAAGGACAACATCAGACTTCCTCCTCTGACATTTCTCTAACACAGCAAATGAGATCCAATAATCTCATCACTACCTCTGCTGTGTTATCTAATGGAAGTAAATGAAAAAAAGTGCAGTATTTTTTAAATTTCCAATTTTAATTTTTTTATTATATAGATAAATAGCATTCCAAATACAATTGAATATAAACTTCAGAATCTCCTCCTCTCTCTCTCTCTCTCTCTCTCTCTCTCTCTCTATATATATATATATATATATACATATATGTATGTATGTTTATCATGAAATAATGTGGTTTATCTGAAAAAAAGTTTTAAAAAATGGACAAGAGATCTCTTTGTTTTTGAGTGAATAACCGACCCATCCAGAATGAGATTATTATCAGATTATTCAAAATTACTAACAATAACTGTGAGAGTGTGAGAAGCTGATTAATTCCATCTAAGCATTGCTTATTTTTTTCCTCTGTCTGACACCGATGTAATACGCAGTGTGAAAGATGTTGAGCCACGTTTTACTTCCAGCGCTTTGAGGAGCACCACAACATGAGTCATGTCCTGAGCACAAAATGTGCTGCTTGGAGAGACAACAGCTACACTAAACTCATCCTCAGGAATAAAGACTGACAGACCTGTCCGGATGTTTGAGGTGAGGCTCCTTGAAGCCCCGTTGTTTCCCTTATAAATGTAATGCAACACATATTTCTAAATTGCGGACATGTAAGGATAGATGCAGAATGGGGAACTTGCTATATACAATGGATAATGCTGTATGTAACTATAAAGGAGGATGAACTGGCTACCACTCCTTCTCTAACTTCTGTATTAATGACGCCCTCTCTACATCTAAAAGTCAAAAACATGTTTCTATTATCAGATTTTCCTTCCCAGATCAAATCAAGACTTTGCAACTCGGGTTAGACTTTTCATTTACTGTCTAAACATAGAGTGAAAACATATTCACTCAAGGCACAGTCTCAGATATTAAGCATGCCTGCTCCTGAGTGGGTTTACTTTGTCGTTGATAGTAGATGGATATCATGTAATATTAATGGCAGATTTCGCAGAGAGTTTGTTGCTTGTTTCTGCAGAGTGCTCTCTCTGCAGTGGGAAGGAGAACATCTACAGCATGACAAATAAGAAACATTTTTCATTCATACATTAACTGCACCTTGTATGACAAGAAAAGACCAGTTTGATGATTTTTGTCATCCTTTTTCTAGCAGCATTTCTACAAGCCCTTTATATTACTAACTAACTAACCATAGTTGTGCAGTTTCTTTAAAATACCCTATGCTCTTGTATTTCAATTTAAATAGTCAAAATGACATTAATAATACAAAATGAGCCATGTGATTTTTTTTATTAGTACCACCGTTAGTGTTTATAAAAATAAACCCTGCGAAATGTCTTCCCTTCTACGAGATTTGATCTCGTAAGCACCTTTTACCTTCAATTTCCATTTGGAATTAATTTAAATTAAACAGCAAGCAAAAACAGTGTGTTCATTTTGTGAGTGCTATGCTATAGTACTTCACAGAATGTGAACAGACACTCAAAGCTTTTCTGATCAAATCAACACTGGTTCTAAAAATGGCAGTCATACAGTAGCATGTTGTGTACTTTCATAAAAAAGAAATGATCATGTTTGTATGGATTGACTGAGTGGTGAAGGAAGGACATGTAGAGGCAGAAATAATCTTAACCCAGGGTATGTTTATTTCTAGAAGACACCAGATAAACAAAAGCAGTTCAAGCTGGTTTTGGTATGAGGTGGTGGAAAAAACAGATGTATAAAAATGAAAAAAACAACAACAAAAACAATAAAAATGTGTCGAAACAAAATAAGGAAACTCATCAGTGAACTAAAAGGAAACCTAAGCCAGACCCATGGCTAGGGGCTGCTAGCACATGCTGCTTGTAGCACGTCTGCACCTGAACTTTGCAAACTTCAAAATCACCCCGAGGAGCTTCTATCCCTGCCATTTATATACAGAGAACCCTTCCTCTCCAGACAAACCAAAGTCAGATTGCAATCGATTAAGTAATCTAAATAACCTTTCTAATTAAATCAACATGGATAATGTCTACATGTTATTCTAAGTGTCCAAACATATGACACATTGACAAACTTATTGTTTGGGGTACTTTGAAAGACTAATCCTCAAAACAGTGAATAATCCTCCTCCAACCCACCTGCTACAGTCAGAGTTCCCCCTATACTATAAAGCCCTTCGGAGCCTCCCACTTCCTGTTTGGTGGTTTGGATTCTTGACCAACAGGTGATATGAAATGGAGCACATGGACTAAAACAAACATTAAGTAAATGTAGCATAAAGATCTGACTACAATGCAAATGAGAGTGATGCAATGGTAAATTAGCCTAACTACACACTTAGAGCAAACTCCATAGTGCCGGCTTGATGGAATAAACCAAAGAAATTGACAATGTAGCGTATGTTTGGCCTGATTGCAACCTACTCTCTAGAGAGCACAGGCTAGCGCTGTGACAATGTTACTTGAGTGTTTGAAATATGCTTTCCAACAATTGTGTTTTTGTAGTTTAGCATTTTGGGGCCATATTTACATATTGGTATACACACAGTATATGTGTTTATAAGTCCTGACTTCATCAAATATGAAATAGACAGCAAATATTTCAGTAGTCTGTTTATGGCAACGGCACAAAAGTAGGAAAATAACTTACCAAGGATACTTAACTGTACATTCATTTGATGTGACCACATAGAACCCAAAATAACACACAAAATACAAGGAGGTTTAATTCTAAAATAATGAGCTTTTAAAGGGGTATCCCCAAACTTTAGTTTGACACTTCCATAAATCTGTATCCATATGTATCTCTGGATACGTTATCTGGATGATGGAAAACACATGTTAATGCAGGTGTAAATGCCCTCAGAACGCATTGTGATTGGATGCGATCGGATTGGCCAGACCAGATTTGGAGGCTCGCATTGTGATCAGATCTCAGCCAGGGGTAAACGCAATCTGTACAGCATGACCACATTCATAAGAAAAATAAGCAAGTTGAAAGGTCACCTGATCCTGCCTCTTCCTGCAAGCTAATGCGAGCTCCGTAAAAGCTACAAGTAGTAGCTTGAAGTCTTCCCATGCATTAAGTGACCAAGTCTGCCACGCTAATTTGCATATTGCAATCCGATCATAATACTGGCACAACTGAGAAAACGACACATTTTAATACCAGGTGTAAAGTCCCATGGATCAGATATTATTATCCAGAAATTGTATCTAGATACAGATCACATGTGTAAATGTGGCCTGTGTCTCTAGTATGGGTCAAGTTCCAAAACACTGGATCTTACATATCATTATATCTTTCATTACACCCTTCCTGTTTGTCTTTCAAACTCCACACCCACAGTTTGAGACGCAGGCGTTTGTAGTCTTCCAACCCCACAAATTACTCAGCAAATACAGGACTATTTAATACAGGAAATGACAACCTTGCAGAGGACCAGACTGTCATGCCCAGCAAACATCAGACCTACCAATGTCCTGTCAACAAAATGTAATCAGGTTTAGGAAATTAGATTACAGGCTACACTTTACATATCTGATTTGATTATTTCAACAGAAGTGCTAGATGCGGTGACAGAAGATAATTCAGTTAATGGCATCTCCTCTTCAAAAATATGCCTATAAATAGCCAGAGCGTATGTTAATTAAACTTATGCCAGGACAACTGTATATTAAATAAGCCATTATACTTGGGGGCAGCCTGATGCATCAGAACATTATACTGATACGTCAATAAAAACTGGAAAAAGCAATGATACTGCACAGGGTTTTGAAAGGAGGTCAGCAGCAGGTGTGAGATTATACATGTCATATTATGTTATAATATATTTAGACTTATAATATATGTATGTGTCAACAAAAATCATTTTAGAGGAGCAGTGTATTACTGTGGAGAAAATATTTTTGTACATGCTCTGAAATGCTTTTTAAAATTTCCTTTTTATGATCATGATGGAAAACAATCTTTCAACATATGTTTACGTGGTATATTTAAGTTAACTCTTGTGCATCTACCTTGGAATGTAATAAAATAATCGAAAAAAAGACACTGCCAACTTTGAGAATAAAATTTGAAAGACATGATGAATGGGTGAACTCAGTGTAAACCATCAGATGTTTGAACTGTACTATATCTGACCAGGCTATACAAACGCTGGATCCATTGAACTGAATTGCGGTTGTACATACAGCTGCATTTTCAGCTCTTCACCCTTTTATCAATCAACAGATTTATGGTTAAAACAGCTACGTTGACAAAAATGTATTATTATGCTTTTTTGCTTGAAATGTGTTTGTAAGATCACTTAAACCGTAGTTGACGAATTGGTCTAAATTAAAAGTTGAATGTCACGTTTTCCATTATTCTGAGCACATGAAGACTACCATGTGATGCAGTTCAAAGCTCCAGAACTGTTGCTTTCAAGGTCGAGAATGAACTGTTGAGCTAAAACATTAAGTCAACATGAATGAGTTGTCCTAGAAGGTCCTCAGAGTTATTTGAAACATCATCAGTCCATAACTGCAAACTGAAAGCAATTAAAACAATTACCTTGATTTGTCAACTGCTGTTTCCAAGTTAATAAATGAACTGCCAATTACAATATAGCTGTCATCGCATTCTTGATGATCTCTTATTTGATTGTAGACTTGTTTGAGTTCAAGATTTCCTACACTTTGTTTGGTTTCATATGACATGAAAACTAAACATATCTGTGGCTTGTTTGGTGCTCTCACCCTATATATACTGTAGCTTTATCCAGTGGTTTACTTGTTTCCTGCCTGGCTTGATTTAGATAGAAGCTAAGCTTACCTGAGTTCAAGACATGAATAATCCAGCTGCAGTGTACTCCATTAAAAATTTAAAGATTTAGAAATGTAACATTTGTGATTTTGCCCTCACTGCCTCGCACCGCTATCTCAGCCCCGCCTTTGATTAGGCAGAGCACGCTGAGATTGAGAGCCAGTTCGGTGCATCGGTTTATGGAATAATTAGGATCAGACACCATTTTGCCGACTACTTACACACCTGCTCCGTCGATGGCCCCTAAAAGGCTTGCTGTGTAATGTCCCAGCGGTCGACTGCTTCCTCTCCCTCTTTGCTTTTCTCTTTTTGTTTAGTCACCCCCATTTCTCAGAGATGTATGACATGTACAAGCAAGCGGAAAGCAGAGATCAAGCTCTCCAATGAAACAAAAAGAGGGCAGAAAGAAAGCAGAGGGCATTAGCTTTTTTTCCTCCTCCTTCCATCTCTCTAGATAGTGGAGATAGTGGTGAAAAAAAATTCTGTAGCCTACCTCAGGCAATGGTATGATGCAATGAATGCTTACATGTACCCACACACACACACACACACACACACACACACACACGCACACGCACACGTACAAGAGGGTCTCAGGAGGAAGGCCACTGATCACCAGACAGCGCATCCCACTGATGCCTGGTTAACCCTGATCCCTCTGTGTTTACCTGGCTCGGTGTTTGAATGTGTGTGTGTGTGTGTGCATGTTTCGTTCTGGAGGACTGCCTCTGTCTCTGGGCGGGCTTAGTGTGTGTGCGAGTGTGTGTGTGTGTGTGTGTGTGTGTGTGAGCAAGCATGTGTGTGGGCGTGTTGTTTTGCAGGAAACTGTGGGACCTGAGATTTCTCCAGTTAGATGTTCTTTTTAGCTGATGAAAAATCACAGGGTTTGTGTATGTGTATGTGTATGTGTGTCTTTGTACATGGATGCAACTGTTTGTGTATGTTGCATAAAGTTCTATTCACACATTCTCTCCACACCTTGTCTATAATTTACTTTATACCTTTAAGTGGGAAATTAAAGTCCTTTTACCAATCTTAACACGTTGAATATATTTGGTCGAGACAGATATACTCTCTGTTATGATATGTTGCATTTTTGAAATAAAAGTGATGATACATAAAAAAGTTTTATGAGATCTTGTCATCTTCAACAATGATGCTGATCGAAATCAATACAGTAGATCAATTAAGATAACATTTGGGTTGAAGAAACACATTAAAATTTAAATAGTAAATGGTCAACCAAACAAGATCATTTGTAATTTTTGACATCATTGTTTTTCTGGCAACCAATGACTGATTACCCATTGTGATTGTTGAATGTCTTTAATGGCTTAAGGACTATTATAAGCTTCAACTTTGGACTGAAATCAATTTATTTCAATAGAATTGCTGTGATTATTGGATTCTTGCCACTCAGGCAAAGTAAATCTATGCAGAGCTTTCATGTAGAGTTCAAGTTTGCTGAACTTTAGACACGCAAACTCACACTGCCAACCTAACAAATTTCGAACCATCTTGTCAGCGCTGACCTTTGAGGGAATTAGAACAGCAGACATTTTGACTTGTCATAGCAGGAGAAGCACAGGTGTTACTAATAACATTAACAATGGCTCTGTTCTATTCAAGTGTCTCAGTTAGCCATGACAGTGTGACAGTGAGACAGCGCGCACAATACCAGGACCCTGTAAACTGAAGCTGCTAAATGGAACACAGCCATCATCCATTTTATTATTTACGCCTTGCTTTTCCTACTGTGACATGTCAAAATGCCTTTTGTGAAAACCACCTCTGGATAGTCCAAAAAGGAGGAATCATTTCAGCTGTTTTACACAATCCAATCTTTTAGAACTCTTCTCCGCTGGAGAATAAACTGCTCCGCAAAGGAAATGTGGCATGTTTTGTAGTCATTCATGACTCATCATCAGACAAGAGTGAATTAATGTTGTAAACATACTGTCCAGTAAATGAATGAGAGCTACATCAAGCTTTTGGCAATTCCCACATAGCAAACACGTGCAAATACATTTTGATGTGCCACTTTCAGTCAGTTTCTATTACCAAGCCACAAAATGTGAATATTAAGAATAAACTTAAAACTCCACAGTTGTAAGGAACCAAGTAGGTGCCACAGAGAAAAAAAAAACACTGTGCAAAATGTATTTGTGCACTCAAATTAATGATTTATGCACACAGTTTTCAGGTTACACAGGTCACTCAATAATTTTGATATTTTTATTTTTAATGGGCAGTATCCATTTCACAACAGAGCCCCAGGAAATGCAATAAGAAATTACTGCTAACCTATTTACAAGCAAGAACCTTTCCAGGGGCTCAGGAACCCTTACAGGCACTCAAGAACATTACCCGTGTTTTGAGTACTGAAACCAGAAACTACATTTCAGCCAAAGTTCTTGGTGCCAAAAAAGTCCCTGTTCTGGGGGTAATACTTTCCAATGGCCCGAGAGCTATTGAGCAAAGTTTACAGTGCTGAACACTGATTGGTCAAACACAAAACTTGTAGCTGCTACAACTTGTGTACAGCGTCGTTCCTGCAGTAAAAAAAAAAAAGAAAAAAGCCATGGTTGCTCCTGGTATCATTTTAAACACAATTCTGTGTATGGATTAAAAAAAAAGTTCTGGTCCCCCAAAGAAAAAAACAACAGCATTTGAGGGCTTTTCCAGAACAAACCGGCTGTCCTGATCACTGGAAGCCTTCCTGTGGCTCACAGCAGCCTATTTACAGAAGACATCAGTCTCAGTGTATAGGAAGACACAACTTGCTCAGTTCTTTATTGTAAGTGAGTAGGTGGGGACAATGTGACTTGCCAGACACTGGAAGAGCTGCAGGCAGGCTTGTTTAGTAATCTTTGAAAGGAAACTCACAGTGGGAGGCGCGATATAATTATATTTGTATGATTTCAGACTCTGTATATTTAGAAAATTGTTCAAAATTGTTGTAAAATTATCAGCCCGAGTAAAGAATAACTACAAAGCTGAAAAAAAAAGCTTTCTTAGCAGATTTTGACATAAATTTGGTTATTTCTAACTTCGGCCTTGTGTTGGTCATGAGCCCCTTCAGCTCTTTTGAACAAGTAAACACCCAGCTGAAAAACTCTGGTCCTCCCAAAGGCTCTGCCACTTTGCTTCCTCAGGCTGCTTCTTCTGTCAGTTTAATTTTTTTTGTGTTTCACTGGCAAGAGTGCAGCGGTTTAGAGCTATGTTTCTTCAACAATTCCACATTTTGAGTAGCTTCAAGCCGTACATTTTAAAGTGAGGCAGCCCTCTCTGTGATTTTGTTATGGGACCTCCTTTGTGCCTTGAGCTCATGGGTAATGATACTCAGGGTCATGTAGATTAAATACATCGAAGGCAACACATAGAATAAGCCGATTCTCCTGCTGATTGGCTCATCTGTCTTATACTATCAACACTAATTTGATGAAGGAAATTATTCACATAAACCTGTTTTCCCATCTTATAGAAATAATAGCCCCAAACATCACGGCTTAGTCAACACTATGGAGGTAGAAGAAATGTAATATCATATCATGTATCTCAGTAAACTAAAATAGGCCCACAAATAGAAAAGGGATACTTGTTCCTTTCAGCTTCCACACTTAATTAGCTTCAAAACAGCACATTAGTCCAGTGACGACAATAGGACTCATTCCAGACAATATGCCAACTGAGTAGAGCCATATTTTCTTCACATTACACTGGCTCATAATTACGATTAGAGGAATGTGTCCCTATGTTAGCTTTTGATTATTTTCTGGTTGTCCTTCTTTACGCTCCCCCCCCCCCCTCCAAACTGAACTTTGGTGATCTCACTTCCTAAATGTCATGGCGGCACTGCGCAGCCTCACAGTCTGAGGCTAGAGAGCATCATCCGCCAGCAGGCAGAGCAGAGAGACAGACAGGCAATTAGGCTGGCAGGTGGACAGACAGGCAGAGGGAAAAGAACACAGGCCTTGTGGTCCACAGGCGATGAATATGATATCCATGATCGCTCTTTAATCTCTGCTGAGCGAAAACCAACACACACACTCAGACGCACACATATACTCACAGACATACACACACACACACACACACACCAACACATACTGACACACATAGACAAAGTAGGTGTGTGGTGGCAGCTTGCTCCTGTCAGTCTAGTTAAACTGCAGTCAGGCCAGTGTCACCCTGAGAAACAATGAGCTCTTTTCCTCCTGTGTGACTGTGACAACCTCAGACAGCTTACATACACACTGACACACACACACACACACACACACACACACACACACACACACACACACACACACACACACACACAAACACACACACTGTGGTTGGCAAAAGAGCAATGTGGTCTTGAGAAAGGGAGAGGAAAATGGAGATTTGAGTGTGCGACAGAATCTATATATATGAGAGAGAGAGTGAGAGAGAGAGAGAGAGAGAGAGAGAGAGAGAGAGAGAGAGAGAGAGAGTAGATGTGGCTTGTCCCCTGCGTCCTGCATCCGAGAGAAGTCCTTTTGGCCTGTCATTCACCGTCAGCTTGTATTAGAGGCTGAAGGAAACCCCTGGGAGAGAGGAACAGCAGAAGAGAGACAGGGAGGAAAACTGCAGAAATGACAAGGGGGGGGGAAGGAAAAAGGAAGACAGACAGTAAGAAAGAAATAGGAAGATAGGACGAGAGAAACAATGATACAGAACAAGAAAGGGACAGGCAGAAAAATAAAAAAAGAAGTAGAAAGCAATGAATAAAGAAAAGAGAAGAAGTGTGAAAGAGAGAAGAAAAATAAAAGGAACAAGAGGAAGAGTGTGAAAACAAAGGAGGATGAGCAGGAGCACAAGTTGAGGAGAAATGTGATGACTAATGACAAACTTTAAACATACAAAATATAGAAAACTCCTCATAAAGAAAAATTGTCAAGTCTCTGTAAAAATCAAAATGATTTAAAAAGCGTTTTTTAAGTTGGTGTGTAGGATCGTGTTTTGTCCATTTAATCTTTCACCTTTCTGTTTGTCCATTACATTTGTCAAAGGTCCAGTGCATTGATCAAGATGCATCACTGTGATATTAAAGTTCTCCTCCACTCAAAAAATGTGTTTTTCTTCTTATTCCTTATTCCTTCAGTTTCACTGTGCAGACTGACGTATGTGCACAGTTTTCATATCCATGTGTTGAAGAGGAAAGTTTCTCTGTGCTCACCTTGAATTCGATTTTAAGGCATGTATCTACGAGCATGATTTGTGACATCACAACTAATTTGGAACCAGTTGTGGTCCAGTATGCAACTTGCATAAGTGTGATGTGGAAACTTGAAGCCTCCAGTGCACAAACACTGAGAATAGCATTTAAACTTGAAATGAGAAGTATTTTCATATGGATTCTTAAGATGTATTAACTAGGTAATTAGGAAAAACATATCAGACACAATAACTATTCAAAGTGCAGTATGTCTGTATTAACGTAGTATAATATATAAATAAAATATAATTTTGGTCTGTGACATAAGAATTTCTTGCACTTTTTGACTGATCTTAATGATCCCCTCCAGACATGGTTAAGACACATACAATTTCTGTATGATATGGTTTTTCAACAAAGAAAAAAAAAGGCAATTAGCTAGTTAGAAAATTCTTAAAATGACATCTAGTCCTTCCCTCGTTGAAAAATCCAAAATCTGTGAAACTGCAAATATTTTTTCACTTCAAAAGTTTCACTGCTGGACTCATGATGTCTCCTATTTCACTGAAAAGTCCATTCTCAGTCAATGCGCACTGGAAGCCACACTGTAGTTGTGCAAGTTGCATATTCGGTTCACGTCCTAAACTTTACTCTTCCACACATGAATGTGAAAACAGCCTCCTAGATACATTGTTATTATAAAAAATATTGATTATTGCCGCTTTAACAAAGCTTTATAAATAAAAGGAAATGTCATCTTGATCTCTTCTCCCCCCCCCCCCCCCGGTGCACTGTTCCACTGTCATTGCTGTTTTACGTCACAACCGTATTCATTGAGGATTATTCTCTTAAATGAAGTCTGCAGAGTTGTAGAAAGTGCACGAAAGCTTTAAAGAGTCAACCAGAGAGCCCTCGAGCACTTACCAATTTCTTGAACTCTTGCAGACTTAATTGTATGTGAGTGCGTAAGGGGGGAGATTGGATCGGGAACGCAAGTGTAAGGCTGGGTCTGATGAAATATGCTATTGAGTTATATTGTGGAAAGTATATGATCCCGCCTTTGTGGAGCTTAGTCAAGCACTAAAATTCAGAATATTGAGCCCTCTGCCCTACATTTTGACCATTCTTCTTTAAATCTGTCTCTAACAAGTTCCAAAACTTGGAAGTACAATGGTGAATCACTGGAGTACTCTTTTTAAAACACCTGTCATGTCTGTGTGTCCCTGTTGGTTTGTATCCCAGTGGCGCTCATTTGGCACACTTTCTGCATTGTTGCACCCTCTCCTCATGGTGCCTTTTACATCTGCCATGATATTAAGGATGCTGTACTTAACATGAAATTTTTAATCATTATGCCTAGTCCATCTTTGTTGACTCTCATCTCCAGTTTTAGTTAATCCCACTGCATACTTTTAGATTTTACATAACTCAAGGAGGCATTTACACATCCTAGAGAGGTTTTATCTCTACACCTAATAGTTTAACAAGGCAGTCTAGTGCTTAAGTGATGGTGATGGTGATAATGTTGACTCGTAAATGACATCAATAGTGTGGACTGCACATTCGTGTGCTTATCTTACATGCCTTTTGGTGCTGCTGCTGCTCTTTAGGTTCACCTGTAAGATGCTAAGAAGATGCTACTGTATGTTTGGTGTTTGGGTGGGTGAGTGAGAGAGAAAAGAGAGAGAGAGAGAGAGAGAGAGAGAGAGAGAGAGAGAGAGAGAGAGAAATGAGGAAAGAAAAAGCAAAGAGAACAAGTGTGTAGGCCTATGTAGGAAGGAAGGGAATGAGACAGGCAACTGCAGATAGATAGACAGAAGGAGGGGGAGTCAGAGATGAAGAGAGAGAGAGAGAGAGAGAGAGAGAGAGAGAGAGAGAGAGAGAGAGAGAGATGCTAGATAAGTGGTGGGGCGGGGAGGGGGGCGGTCGGCACGCAGTGATTGGAAAATAGCAAAGACGCGCACGCGCTAATCCGATGATGGGTCTCCGTTACCGAGGGGAGGGAGGGGGAAAAAAAGAGTAAGACCAGGGCGGGAGCATCTTGCGCTCGCGCGCCGCGTCCCTTCCTCTCGAGCCTTTTGTGTTTGAAACTCTCATATCTTACATATCAATAATTCAAGCGCGCGCGAGAGAGAGCAGACTGAGCTCCCCCCCGCGCACTATGAGTTCTGCTGCTTCCTCACTCGACCAGGGCCCCTCCGTACCGCGCGCGACTCCCGTTTATTGTGTTTCCAAGTGACAGAAAAGCTGCTGAGAAGTGAGGAAAGAGGAAAAGAACAGGTGAAAACTGAGACCGGAGATACGGGGTTGATAAACTGATTTTTGGGGGGGAAAAAGGAGGAGAAAAGCCTAAAAATAACCGTCTGGTTTCCCCTCAAAAGACTCTGCGAGGGAGAAACTGTTTGCTGTAGGCTCATTAAATCCAAGAAAACGGAGTGGCATCTAATTGTAAAACAACAGTTCTTAAGGTTCATCGGGGGAACACCGGGAAACTCTTCCTTCCTTACTTTTTTTAAAGGGGAATAGACCCACGGTTTAAGGTGTGAAGACGACCGAAGAAGTTCATCGTTCTGGTCCGGTATGTTGGCGTTTTGCCTGCTGAGTGCCGTGTGGCTCGCGGCGAGCCCGTCCCGCGCACAGAACGAGACGGAACCAATCGTTCTGGAGGGGAAGTGCCTCGTGGTGTGCGACTCCAACCCGACCTCGGACCCCACGGGCACGGCGCTCGGGATCTCGGTGCGCTCGGGCAGCGCCAAGGTGGCGTTCTCCGCAGTCCGGAACACCAACCACGAGCCCTCCGAGATGAGCAACCGGACTATGGTCATCTACTTTGATCGGGTAGGAGGCAAAATATGTGTTCTATCGTATTCTGTTAAAATAATAGCAACAAAGAGTAAAAGAAGTAAAACAAGTTAATGTCTGAGACAGATTCGCACAGTTTTACACTGACATAGGCCTATCCAAATTTGTCTCATTCTACCTAATAAAGGACCAGCGCACATATGAAGTTTCAGATAGTGTGTGTGTTTCATGTGTGGTATGCTTATTACCTGGTGTGGTAGCTGTTAGTCTAGACAGACAACTTTAGCTATATGGATTGAAGTGTAAAATATCCATAATTTGAAGAGGCACCAGAAACGATGATGTTTTTTTCTGCGCCGCAGATCATTAAATTACACCCCGAAGACTGTTTCATTTGATCTTTTTACTGCGTCTTAAAACCACAAACATTGATTAAAAGCTATTTGCAATAAATCCCGAACTTAATCAAGGAGCATGTTGTGTAAAAAGTCGTGAAAACCAAGAGTCCAGGTTAATTTAGCCGATAGATAAAGGCTACAGTGGCTGGGGTCACGCGCAGCAGCGTCTCGTGCACGGTAATGGTCTCGCGGGCAGCAGAGAGCAGCTCCATTCAAGATAACCGAAAGTGGAGCGGAAATGAATCTTTCTCAGTAACGATTCTTTTTATAGGTAATGTATTCCCTAAGCGGTTGGGAAAGAATAGCCTGGTAGGAAAGCCTTTTGAATATTTCAACTTTTTGAGCTGACAATATGGGATATTGGAACTGACTTGTCGCCAAATAATTTAGTAACGGCAGGTCGCGAGGGCGAGGTCCTACCCGCTTGCCGTTAAAGGTTAATTCTCTCTCAAACTGCCGTTCAATTACACCCCATAGTTCGCTCCCATCCATAAAACCAGACATTTGGCTGCGGAAATACATAATTGAAAATTTCATTTGAAAGATTGATTAAGTTCCTTTTCATCTCCAATAAAGTTTGGAAGTTCTGACAGGGGGAAAAGCCGAGATAAAAGCAGAGCGTTATCCCTCTACATCAGTGAATCTGAATGTGTGGAGCGGGCCAGAGAGGCCCTTTGGAGTTATCTATCAGAAATATAAGTGAAGTATCAATTTCAAAATGATCCCGAGTAGAAAATAAGCTACAATAATGATACGTGGACTTAATATGTTTAACGATCTCTTAGAAAAATAGACAATTAATTAGCTACTAAATAAACAATTGCAAATTTGTTCAGAGGGGTCCATGGCTTAATGTTCGTCTACTTGGAGTCTGTACATGAAAACATTTGGATCAGATTTTTAAGATACAGGCTATATCCACAGTTACTAATGATCTGAGTGCAAATAGACTACTGTGAAAGACATTCAGTAAGCCTAATGAAACAGTTTTATCAAGAATATTTGGTTGATGTCTTTCTTTCTTTCTTTCAGGTTCTAGTAAACGTTGGGAAGAATTTTGACGAGGAGAGAAGTAATTTCATCGCGCCGCGCAAAGGGATTTACAGTTTTAACTTCCACGTAGTGAAAGTCTACAACCGCCAAACCATACAGGTAGCGCTTGTTCCTGTGTTCTTTTTTATTTGTATTTGTGTGTGTTTGTCTATGTCTGTGCGCGCGGACTACACCATGCGCCCCCATGCTGTTTTTTTCCCCTCATAAAAGTTGATTATCATCCGCACTGGAAGTCATTTTGTACATGTTTGAGATGTCTTTCCCGAGAGACAACGACGGGGGCGGGCATTAACAGATGAAAGCTAGTCGCCCGACACCCGCCGGCCCAATCATAATTAATCAATACATGCAGAGGACAGAGCCGAATCATGCGCATGTAGCCGACAGGAGGATGCAATGCTGTGGTGAGCGCGAGGAGGGGCACGCGGCTCCAGCAGGTTTAGTTTCAGCACCATGGACAGCGACGTCTCCTTCTATGTGTGTCTTACCATGAAAAGGGGCAACAGCAGCAAAATATTTTTGATTATTTAAAAGATTCAAGTCAATTTTGAACAGACAGGCATTGAAATTGCGCCCCTCCAACACCCCCCCCCCCCCCCACCCCCACCTCTCCCTCTCTCTCTCTCTCTCTCTCTCTCTCTCACACACACACACACACGTTATTTAAAAATATCACGTTTTCCTGTTATTTGTTTCTCTCTCACACACACTCACTCACACACACTGCCTGCAGTGTGGCTCTTCACAACTCTTCTTTCATCCTACTAACAGTTCATTTTCACTATGCCTTAGATGCAGTCTCCATATTCTTTTGATGTGTCAAGTGATAAAAAGCACTTTAGAAGTCTTAAGCCCATTTCCAGCATTTAACATGCACGTGATGGCGCTTTACAAGCCACACAGCGTTAATTACAATGTATCTTTTGCAAATTAAACTGTTGTGTAATTATGCTGTTGGCTCCCTGGGGCTTTGCATTATGTGTTGCTACTTATACTTTATTATTGGAGTCTTGCATTAATTAGCATGGCACCAGCAGTAACAACAATAACAACAACAAAGAGGGCGGGCGATATGTGAGGGGAAAAGTCAAACTTGGCAGGTAATCAGAGTCATCTTTGTGTGACTGCACGCAAATAGGCCATAGATGTCAAAGACTTGACTCATGACACTTAGGCAATTAAGTCTGTCATACCAGGCAGAACACAATGGTGATAATGCCTGTCACATTACCATTGGTGCTATTATTTATGCCAATTTGAGGTATTCTTAATATGAAACTACAGTATAGCTATTAGACATTATCAGCAATAAAACAGTGAGAGAGGAATTGAAAAGGAAATCAGAAAAACTGTTTTTGATCATAGCCTGACCAACTGACTTTTGGTAACCGGAAATTTTTAGGATAGATTGCAGCGCATGAGTTGTAATCTGCTAAGGCCCTAAGAGTTTGTAACATTTCAAAAATGGTTTTGAAACTTTAGCCTTGGATGCAGTTAGAAAAAACTTTGTTCTGTCATGTTTCTGACATGAAACAAAGAGGTGTAGGTTGTCCTCTCTCCTCCAAGCATTCGAGATGTGTGCTGCTCACCCTCAACCTCTTCCATTCATCCTCCCATCCATCCAGCACATCTGCTGTGTAGAAAACTCCCACTGTTTAATTGCCTTAGAGACAGCTACTGTGGTGCATGCAGAAGATGAGAGACAGCGGGAAAAAGAGTGTGCTAGGGATGAAGGGGATGGGAAAGAGAGGAAAGGATGTGAATGTAAATGAAAAATAGAGAGGGGGAAAGGGGAAGAAAAGAAGGAAAGAGGAAAGGGAGGGGAATGGGAAGGCCATGGACACAAGAAAAAAGAAAGTTAAGAAAAAACAGGGAATGAAAAATTGAAGGCAAAAGAAGAATTGAACAACATTGGAGGGAGGGACAAGAAGAATAAGGGAAGAAAGAAGGGAAGGTGTGGGAGAGAAAAAGAAGAGAAAAGAGTAATGAAAGAACAAAGGATGGACAGGAAGAAAAGAAAAAGAGGAGGTTCAGGCAGGGCAATGAGAGAAATCGGAAGAAAGCCAGACATCATGAGTAACTGTTTATCAGCAGATGATAGGTAGATGTACAGAGGGAAGGATAAACAGTTTGTTCCATCTCTCATCAGTCCTTTCTTGTGAAATGATCAATCTATCTATCTGTCTATCTGTCTATCTATCCGTCTGTCTGTCTGTCTGTGACAGGTGACAGATGTGATGGGAGTGTCTTTGTCAAAACCGCTGCAAACTCATCTCACTTTGCTTTTTGCCAAGCTATTAAATTCAAGTATTGCAAAGTAATGCGGTATATTTTCGGATCTAAAGGAACAGATGGGATAGCATCCTATAATTTCATAGTCATTTACAATATACATTTCAAACACTTCTTTTTGTCACAGGGCGTCATTTCAAGTGCAGTTATTTACATTTCATACATATGCCACTGCTCTCTATTTGAAATTAAATTGAAACAAATATATTCCATCTCCCTTAGTGAACATCTTGTACCTGCAGCTTAGAACAGAGAGCTCACAGAACAGAAAGATAAACAAATGAGGCGCTGGTAGGATATCAATACTCAGCAATGTGAGGTGCTCTTTGGATAGGTAGGTGGACTTTTTAATCACAAGCTTTGTTTGCATTGTTTTATGAAGACCATAATACTGTATATTGGAAACATTTTCAGGTATTAGACAAGGGTTAACATGCCTTCTGTTAGAGTACTGCTCAGCCATTATAACAAAAATCAAACCATAATCCAGACGTCTTATTGCTACCAACAGCTCCTGAATGTTACATAGATAACTATTGAACATACTTGAAAAATACTCTACCACAGGGCACTGAGATTATATAAAGTTTAGAAAAGATAATTATTAAAGGTGCAGTGTGTAGAACTTAGCGGCATCTAGTGGAACAGACTCTGTCTTTTTGTTACCTTAGAATGAGCCCTTTATATTGACATAGGGAACGGGTCCTCTCCCATGGAGGCCGCCATGTTGCACTGCCATGTTTCTACAGTAGCCCAGAATGGACAAACCAAACACTGGCTCTAGAGAGGGCCTTTCACATTTTTTGCAAGTTTCCATGGGTTCTCCTACGCACTTGGAAAGGGGGGCGGGGGGGAATTCAGTTGGTTTCAATCTGCAACCTCACCGCTAGATGCCACTAAATCTGACACACTGGTCCTTTAAATAATTTAAATAAAATTAAAAAAAACAGGCAATGTAAAGCCATATATTATGGACAAATGTTATGGTGCTATTTATTGTGGTTTTGCAGGGGGGATAAGTAATATTTTAGAGTACTTTGAGCACCTGGGCATTCAGAAATGGCATTCATGAAGCCTCAGGTCAAAGCAGATGTGTTAAAACTATACAAAAAGCACATCTAAAATGGCTCATGCTGTCTGTGGACTGAGGCTTTTCTGTAACCATCATTTCCCATTGAGAGAAGAAAACCTGGAGGCACTGCTTCATGCTTTTGATATCACACTGCCCTGATAAAAAGAGAATTTACCTTACATGTCTCCAAAGAGTGATATTTTGACTCATTGGATCATAATTTTGATCATATTTTGACCCAAAGTAGCTGCATGTGTCTGCAACAAAGCAGAATCCTTTCAACAATATAGTGCATGTTAACCCATGTTTGTACTGTGTTTTCCCAGTACACACATTTATATTCCCTAATTTGAGTCACTGAGGTAATCCCATGTTGTAATGAGATATTTATATCCATGTACATTCAGAACAGCTGCTTACCCTGTTAATTGGTACTATAGTATATATTGTAACTATATTGTTGTGACTAGTGTATATTGTTGTAACTATAAGTAATGCCAACATGGTCCAGGATAATTTCTATTTACTACAACCATGCTAGTTTGGGTGAAGTAAGTGCAACATATATGCCTAGAAATTAATGTAAGCAACTATCAAAATGCATGCTAATTTTGACATGTGCAAGTGATATTTATATGTCTCTGTTTAAAATTGTTATAGTGCTGTCACAATGTGCCAGCACTTTATAAGCACCACTTCATTAGTGTTGGCAAATTCTGTTTTAAAAAATATGCACATTTTAGAGATTGATATGTGTATACTATTAGAACCACTGAGATGAAATTTGGCTCACATCATTCTTAAATATGTTCCAACAATTTCTTAATATAATCTGATTTCCTGTGCAGCAAACAGATTGAGAACCTCTGGCTAAACATGGCTAAAAATGGCCAGAAACACACACACACTCACATACACACAGGTACAAACAGGTGACTTTTTTGGTGGACAAATAATTGTGCTTTATATGTCTTGGATAAAAACTTCCTTTATTTGTTTGTTCAGTCTAACAGGAGATCTTTGAGTGAAATCTTAGGACCATGTCTTAAGTTGATGTTTTTGATTATAGTTAAATAGCGAATAAGTGAAAGGCAATTTAGGCCTAACAACACTGCTCAATATTATTCCCTTTGAAAACCACGCATTATTTTACCTGTGTGTCATACATTGGGAGAATACAACAAGATACAGCAACATACATCTGTATTATTTTTATTGTAAGACAACTGTATCCACAGTAACACATACGTGTGATGTGCCAAACACATCAAAAAAGATTTTGCTAATGACATTCTTTTGTGGTATGTGTGTTCACTGTGTAAGTAAATAAAGAGCAACTTACTATCCTGTTTTAGCACACCCCATAAAAAAAGAAAAAAAATGCAGTCAAACCCTAAGGCTGCATTCAGACCGAAATCAGCCCTGCCTTTAAACGATGCAAGTGGCTGCGTTGGTGGGGGCATGTTGTTTAAGTACTGGGGATCCAGGAAGTCCAGTTGGAGCTACAGATTACAGTTTTTCTCAGTTGCTTTGGTACATTTCTCAGATCAGAACTGAAATTCTCAAAACTATTTGTTCAACCTCCACATCATCTAGTTACTTGTGCACATCATAAAAGGAATTTCTCATTTTTTTGAACAAATTGCAAATGCTTTGGCACATTCATGGAAATGATTATGTACAATTGTCTGCTGCTTCCTACATTATCAACTTGTGTTATGTTGATCAAAACATCTAGGCAATATTCATTGCATAAGTCATTACATGCAAAATGTTGGAACCAGTTGTCATAACCTGTAAAACATATTGTCTATACATTTCTATTAGTGTCTTGAATTGATGAATTGCATTCACTAATGAAGGGGAATGTGTGAAGCATTAGATCAACCAATGATCAACCAGTTCTCTAAAATAGCTCAGCAGCTCATGAACCTTCAATTGGCAAGCATATATAGACAGAGCACAACACAGTGTTATAATTTCTGACAATGGAAGAACAACAAGGAAATGAACAGAGTCAACAGCTGTTGAGAAGAAGAGGAGTAAGACTACATGAGGAAGGGTAGGGAGGCAAAACAGAGGAAGAGGTAGAAGAGGCCGAGGACATAGACACGTTCCTGATGAAATAAGGGCCACGGTTGTGCACCATGTTCTCAATCATGGCCTTATAATGGCCGAGGCTGGTCGAAGGGTGCAGCTGAATGTTGGGAGAACAACCGTGATCTCAATCATTCAAATGTTTCGTAGACAGAACAGGTATGTAATCCAACAATGTGCATTATACTGTAATACTGTATACTTACTGTAATGCTTCATATTAAAGTATTTCACTTGCATTTTACAGTGTACAGTAAATATACTTTATACAGATACATACTGTATCAATACTGTAACACACAAACACACCTGTATGTATGTATATGTATGTATATACAGTAGATTCGTACAGATGGGTGACAAATTAAAGGAAAGACCAACATACAGCATCTTAGTAAGGTGTCAGGCCACCAGAACACCATTCTTCGAAAAGATATTTCCTCATTTAGTGTTTTGATGATGGTGGTGGAGATTGTTGTCTAACACATCAGTCCAAAATCTCCCATAGGTGTTCAACTGGGTTGAGATCTGGTGACTTTGAAGGCCATAGCATATGATTCACATCATTTTCATATTCATCAAACCATTCAGTGACCCCTCGTGCCCTGTGAATTGGGGCATTGTCATCCTGGAAGAGACCACTCCCATCAGGATAGAAATGTTTCATCATAGGATAAAGGTGATGACTCAGAACAACTTTGTATTGATTCACAGTGACTCTTCCCTCTAAGGGGACAAGTGGACCCAAACCATGCCAGCAAAATGCCCCTAAAGCATAACAGAGCCACCGGAAGCCTTCACTGTGCGGGTCAAGCATTCAGACCTGGACCAGTTTTTCCTTTAATATTGGCAGATATATATATATATATATATATATATATATATATATATATGTATATATATATATATATATTGAGCAAGTTATGGGCTGTTGCAGGTAATCCATTGTGTGGTGCTGTTTGTACGAATTGTTTGAGAATGAGAACTGCACTTACTGTTTTGCAAATGTTAACCATGATTTGGGAAATGTATCAAAGCGACTGAGAAGAACTGTAATGTGTTTAAAGGCTTATCAGATGCCAAAGCACTTCACAGCGGTTTGTAATCCTCACAACTCTTTGCCAGAGCACCCTGTATCAGCACCCCCACTGCGTCCATACACTGCCCTCATTCAAATGAATGATAGGGCTGCATTTTTTCCCGCAGAGCTGTTGTTGGTCTGAACGCAGCCTAACACACCTCACCTCTTTTTCTCTGGCTGTCCCCACTTTCTCCACTGCTACTCTCACCCCTCTCACAGCCATGTCAGACTGTTGCTCCAGTGTCCCTCTATCCCTCCCCCGTCTACACCGACACTTCAATTAATACATCTGGAGTTCATCCAGAATTCAAAGAACTGTAGTTACATACTGACTCTTCTTTTAATGTCTACAACAGCTATTAATGGCTCGCCTTTAACTTGTGCAACCCGAAGCATCTTTTATACTGACAGACATTGAAATTAATGAATGTGATGATGGTCCAGAGCAATTTCAACTGCAAGCTTAGGTTTCAGCAGATGCAGGAGAACAGTGGAGAGTGAGAGAGGATGTAAATTTGCCCCAAACAGTGATCAACACCGTAAACTACTACCTTACTACTACTACTACTATTAGCTCACTACTATTAGTAGCAGGAGTAATAGGCTACAACCATGCAAGGATTAGGGTGTGGATACCGTGATGTTGCCTTGTAGTTATCGGGTATGGTGGACCAGGGAATAATTGGATTGTCTCTGGAAAAAGGCAAATTGTTTCTGTTAAAATGAAGACTATAGACTGGGACCAGGATCAATTGATAAAGTGTAATAAAATGACTGTAGACATAATTTACTAACTCAAAAACATGGATTTAGTGTGAAGTTTACTCTAACATTGTTGATCTATGTGGGACTGTGAAATCTTAATGATTGGTCAGTCTCAAAAGTGACTTTTTTTGTGGTCTGTAGATTATCTACCACTCATGCATGAAGATGAAAAGGAAACTGTCATAAAAAGATTTGTTAGTGAATCTTTTCTATTTTCTATTGGGAGCTTCTAATCTGTATGACTTCAGAACACCTGGCCTACTCCACACCAATGACAAGAACACAGGATACTCATTACTCATTAGGTAAAGTGCGCATCTTTAAGTCTGTAAGTATTATGTGTGGCCTACTAAATAATACTGACATGGTGGTTTAAGGCCAACAGGCAACATGAGAATGCAAGAAATGCTGGGTTGTGTCACTACTCTTCCAATATTCTACAGCTGTGTGTTTGAAGAAAATGAGTAGCCATTGATGTGTTGAACATGAAGAAGTGTGAACAGAATAAGTAGTGTGAACTGAGCTATGACAAAGAAAACATAGAAGAAATACACGACTCCTCTGCTACTGTCTCAGACTGTTCATCTTCTACTGTTGAGATGCAGGGAAGTGAGAACCAAGTCAAAGTCAAAGCCACACAAACATTTTATCTGTTCCTATGTTCTCCTGCCTTTGAAATGGTGGATGGAGAAAGTGGGAAGAAAAGATGGAATAATGAAGTTGGTTTGTCTTCTAACTGGCCACAGAGAAAATATTCTGGGAGTTGTCAGGCCTCACACAGAGACAATACATTTCAGCTGCTTGTTTGTGAGCTTGTTTTTCAAGGACGGGTTTAGACTATTTTGCCATTGTAGAGACCAACTCCCTAATTGAAAATAGATGAAAATAATATACAGAAGCAGGTCTAGATGTACATTTCTGTAATATTTAAAAATGAGTCCAAAGGGTCAAATATAAAAACTCACCTTTCAGCCCATGTCATTCCTCTTATGTATTATATGATATGGGTTATTGTTTGGGGCAAAATATAGGTGACTCTGAAATGGTTCATTGTCAGAAGTTGAGGGATTTGATTTAAAAAAAATCAGTGCTTGATACTTTGTTAAGTATTAATTCACTATGTTAAGCAGAATGGATGCAAATAGAAATAATTAAACTGAGTATACTTGTTAAGACAGTTTTAGCGAATCAACCTGCGCTCAGTCTTTCTCAGTTTGGCAGAACATTACAGAAAGTTGCGCTGTTTTGTGCTTGTGTGATAGAGAAGAGGTGTGAGAGAAAGTACTCTTTGAATATTTATTATCTTTTAATCAAGCAAGATTGTTACAAAGACCCAATGAAAGTGAATCATTAGGACTTTAGTGAGTAAAAAAAACCAAAACAAAAACATTTGTATTTCTTTCCAAAAGCTCTTCAGGGTCAGGATTAGAGTTAACTTCACCACTCGGGATTTTCTCCACATTCTCAGAATAATAATTACAAAAACATTTAAAACTTAGACCTCATTATAAAGTTGATTTTTGTAATCAAAGTAAAAACATGGGGCTGAAGCCTAACGTATGAATAGGCATGTGCTTTAAATTTAAGAATATGGATTGATTGTGTAAACCACTAAGGAAGTCTTTCTGATTGCGAAGCCTTGGTTAGTCCCACAAATCATTCCTGTTTGTATCTGATTGTAGTTATCCGCTTCAAAGACTGTATGAGCCTGAGTTCTGCATCACTTTTAGTAAGATTGTCCTCCCAAGAAAAACGAGAGCATCAGTCATTTCAACAAATGTCCAAAAACATGGTATGTTTACATTCAAGTGACAAAACCCTGTAGTGGCTGTAGGAATTATGACTCTTGTCCACTGGGATTAATGGAGGAAGTGGGGTGAAGTTATTACAAAGCAAATGATGTCTGCAGAAGCAGTAACTTGGGACAGATGATTGGGTCAACAAAATATTGGACTGCAATTTGTTTCTTGTTTTCAACTGACAGACAACATTGGTTTCTTCCATGACCTCGGTCATGCTCTAACCAAGTGGTTATTATTGTAACCATGATGACAAATCCAAACCACAATGTTCCCCTAACCCTAACCAAACCTTAACCTTAGTGTTGTCATATCATTACATGGTTTTATTTTTGAAACGGTGATGTCTTCCTTCTGTTAGAAAATGCTTGTGTGTTGTTCTGGGGGGCATGGTGATCTTGTCAACCTTTAGACCAGCAACATCCATAAGAAAAGGTTTTTCAGCCCTCCTTCATCAAGCACTCACAAGTCCAACTCGTATTATAATGTAGATGTACGCTGTTTAAAAAAAATCAGTATTTATCAGTTCCATCTTTGTGGTACCAGAACATCATGTCTTCTTGGACAACAGTAATGCTCAGGTCAGAGAACTACTTAATATGGTATTTAGGTGATTTCTGGTGCCTGTCAGGAATGTCTGGATTTGATGTGAAGCAATACAAACAAGGGGTAAAGGAACCATTATGATTTTGTATCCCAAAGTTGACTAGAGGTATTCAAAACTTGAAAACAGCTGATGGTAAAAATGATGCATTTTGTAACATATTTCCACCAGTACTGTTGTATAGGGTACGGTATCAGGCTTTCTGTATGATTGCGGGATATCTAAGAATGGTTTGTGTGTTTTTGTAGTGTTTCACACTCACTGGCTTTACTTGTGCAGCCTGCTCATTACCAGCCGCCCAAGTTCTCTACATTTTAACAATTGCAGGAGTTCATAAATACAGTTTGACTTCATCCAGTTTCTCAGAATCTCCACACCTGAGAGACGGGTCTGGCAGTGCTATATAACTGCAGTCTTACCTTACTGTGACATTGGAGGCCAAAGGTAAAATATCAGAGTCAATTGTGATAAACCAGGTAGATGCAGCTGATCATAAATTACATAAATGGTGAGTTTAAATTGAAAAATCAACAGATAGGATGATAGAACTATTCGCATCCTGAGGGAATTTTTTAAAATTATTTGAGTATAACTGAATGATGGTATAGTATAGATTTGCTGTGAGCTTCCAGTTAATTACAAAAATAAAGGCAACGCTGCATAAAAGGTCAAATTTACTAAGAGACACACACATGATAAATGAACATAAAATCTTCACTGAACCTCTCTCTTGGGTTTTGTGTCTGGTTGTTTAAGAACACATATGCAAATCAAATGAGTCACAGTTTTCAGTTGTAATACCTGAAGTCCAGTGTGTGTGTAAGAACTGTTGTATGTCTACAGAGTGCACGGTAAGCTGTGTTAACGCTGCAGAGGGCAGAGAGCAGACTGTGATTTTCAGCTGCGGCCGAGCCAGAAGCCACAACATGAAGGGTTGACACAAGTTTTGTCAGAGAATTGTTGTATGACTGACCCTTCATCCATATAGATCCATCTTTTTCATAAGCCGTAAAGCAGTGATTAAACAAAGACAATACCTTGCTTACCATTGTTTTCTAGTTATTTGCAGTATTTTACTGTTTGATTCATTTTATTCTTAATGACATTTGAATTAGCATAATATCAAGCACTGTCTTTCTTGTTGTCCTGTCTCCCTGCTGTGTGCTGTGTAGCAGGTCAGGGTAAGAGGTCAGGGTCTGCTGTCTTATAGCATCAACCAAGTGTTTTATATCCTCTGTGTTTTTAGTGTTCACAATGTAAATGCTATAAAGAATCAATGGGCCATCTGATTCAGTTTTCAGCTAACTCATTTTAATTCATTTCCTCTTATGGTGTGGTTTGACATTTGGCAACAGATTCAGAGTTGGATGTTTTGCCTATATGATGTCTGTGGGCTGTGCCCAAGTTAATGATGTTGTTCCCTGAGCTGATGTTAATGAAGATTGAAGATTTGCTGAAATCTGTAGGATCTGTTTATTTGTGCCTGGGTCCATACTGTAAATATTTCAGTAAGGTTTGGCCTTTGTTCTGGTTGCTTCCATCTCTTTGCACCATTTCTGCGTAGTTTTTTCACAGACTGCTTTCCTTGTAACTCAGTACTATATGACAACACATCACCTGTAGAGTATCCAATATCTAATTCTTTGTTTACACAGAAAGAAGCAGGTGTTATTGCAATACAGATGCAATCTTTCCATAGTTCTTTAAACGCAAAACAATTAAATTAGATAAAATGTGGTTAAACATAGAATTTGATGCATAAAAATCCATTAAACTACCAATTTAAAATAAAACATTTTGTGTACACATTTGCAGGTTGTGAAATCTCTTACATAATAAACCGCTGATTATCAGGGCCAGACAGGACACAGAGACAGACCACAAGAACAGTACATTCACATTGGATTCACTTTCTCCAAAATGCAAAATTGAACTCCAATACATTCATTGTTCACTGGCAATCCTAATATCATCCTAATTATAAATTGAAAAGTAACATTTTGAGTGAGCTGAATGTAATATATTTTTCCTCTAACTACTTGTCAAAATACACCTACCGACTGATGGCTTGAAACATGATAATTAGTAGAAAGCATACGAGTAAAACATGACTTGTGTCCAGTGTTTTCAAAATGTACTGTGAGAATCCATTCAGAATTTTAGGAGATTTCCTGCTAACAAACAAATAGATATAAAAAGGCGAAAAATAAAGAGTAACACCTGTCACACTGTGCTGGCAGAGGCTGCTGTGATCACTGCGGCACTGATGGAGAATAAGAACATTAGTAGACTTAAGAAACACTGTCTCTCTTTTGCTTGCAATACCAATCTCTACAAAGGGATTGTAAGATACAGTGTTTGCAGGCTAACATAATTCCTTGTATATTCACTGCCATACGTATATATAACACTAATCTGGATGATGTTGGCGAGGGGAACAATGACTTTCACTGTAAAGATTTAAATAAATAGCAGATCCAGAGCGGGGTTCCCTTGGCATTAATTTATTGTCACTTACATGCATGTATTTCCTATTATTGTAGGAATGAAAGTCCTATCAGGTTTTCTTTATTCTCACTGTTGTAATAACTAGAGTGTTAATTTAAAATCTGTTATTACTACCATTACACTGCTGTAGAGTGTGCAGTTTGCTTTCAACTGCACACAATCTTCCTATTAATATGTTTAGGATATTCAGGCATTATAACATATGAAATCTAGCTTTCATTTATATACAAATTTCATCCCAAACATAAAAACTGCTGATGAAAATGTTTTTTTTTTAAAACTGGTAATCGTATTTCTGGATTGTATTTCTAGAAATCAGAAAATTAAAAAAGCTTGTTGAAACCACCAGATAAACACACAGAGCTGACCTAAATAAATTCTCCTGGCCAGCACAGATGTTCTAGATTTCGATAATGAGAAGGCACGTGACTAGATGCTCTGTGTATTTACCGACTAAACCCTCTCCGAACTGTTGGCAGCAGGCAACTAGTTGTGGGTAACATGATTTCAGCTAACATCACCAAATTTACACAGTTTACAACATTTATTCATAGGTGGCAGCACTGCAGTCCCCTCTGCATAATATGGCTTTATTGATCTCTAACTGCCTTCTGTCACTCAAACAAAATTGTTACAGCAGGAACCTCATTGTTTTTTGTTCAGCTCTGTTAAGATGCTGCAGTAAACTAACGCTGAGCTTGATAAAAACACTCTCAACTCAAGATCCACTTACTTGTCCTGGAGCTTTCTGTCGTGTCACACTATCCTCATGCCGTGCAAACTTTCCATGATTCTGAGTACCTCTAAAGCTTCTTATCCATGTTGATTCCTAATTTGAGTTTTGACATTTTATTCTTGACCTTGGAAACAACAGTTGACAAAAAAATCTCAACTGACTCTTACTTGCTTGCTCTGGAGCTCCCGACTGTATCGCACGGTCTTCAGAGACTGTGGTCAAAAGCTGAGAGAGCTGAGATTGTTTTGTTTTGATGGTCAAGAATTAAGTCTCAAGCTCAACCTGAAAATCTTCTTGATACTAATTCAACACTTCTTGCATGTTTTTATGTGAAGGCGGCAGTCAGCCTTTATTGTGAAACAACAATGTCTCAGTATGGAGTAAGAATTTTTAGAAATAAATCTAATCTATATATCCGATCATACATCCATTTACTTTTTCTTTTACTGTTGGAGGTTTGCTTTCCTACGACGTCATCATCTCCTGAATGACTGTGGATTAACAGTTGCTACAAACTTTAGAAAACTTCCACTGTAGGAAACTTGGCTATTTTAAAGACAGAGGGTGTCACAGGCTACAGACAGACACACCATTATGTATCTATCCATCACTACGTCTCTGTCTGTAAAGAGAGAGATGACGAGGGGAAAAAAAACGTGAGAGAGAGAGAGGAAAAAAGGAAAGAGAGGTCACAAAAAGGTAAAAGAAAGAAAAAAAAGATTTAGAGATAAAAGAAAGGGGAGAGAAATGTAGAAAAAGAGGAAAAAGACAGAAAAACAGACAAAAAACAAAAAAAAGTAGGACCAAAAAACCCCAGACGAGCATCATTGTCATGTCAAGACAGTCGACTGGACAGGAACAGATGATGTAATAACAGGATGTCATCATGTCGTCGGCATTAAGTGCTGCACTGAGACGTCAGATAACTTCTATTTACATATCGAAGGCTAGATTTTCTTTATCCCTCCTTTTCTCTCCCCTGCTACTTTCTTCTGTCATTCTATCTCTTTTTCCTCTCTCTGTTTTTCCTCTCTTTATATCCTCATTCTGCCTCCCCGCTCTCTCTCTCTCTTTCTCTCTGTTATTCTGTCTCTCTCTCTGTTACTCAGTCAGTTAATTGGTGCTTATGCATTAATGAATGCAGATCGTTCGAGGCCTGACACGCTGCACAGCCCTATTATCATGCTTTTATATTTATGGCTGGTAATTGTAAGGGTGTAGTTGACAGAGAGAGTGTGTGTGTATATGTGTGTGTGACTGGGGGAGGGGGTAGTAGTCAGCTGCGCACAGACACAACCAAAACATGCTATTCATTCATACAGGTGTGTGTGTGTGTGTTTGTGTGTGCAGTGACATCGGCACCTTTAAGAACGCACCCTTACATTACACACACACACCCCTAGACAGATGAACGAATGAGTTAAAAAAGCATATGGTGCATATTCACAAGCCGACACACACAAACAAGGAAAAGGTCAGTTCATCCAAATGTCCGTCACTAGCGCGCCAATCTCTGGCAGCGAGTCAGAGTCTGTCGTTTGTTAGACTACAGTCATTACAGACCGGACCCGTCTACTTTTCTCTCTACACACCATTTATTCACCAACTCTCTGTTCATCGCCCTGGGAGCCCGCTGCCTTGTCTGCGCTGGAGTACAGGAGGTAACGCTGGGTTTTCCTGGAACAAATTACACAGCTGCAACGCTGACGAGAGGTTTCACTCTGAAGAAATTTGGGGAACACAAATGCTGCAGAGTAACTGTGGAAACCAAGAAAGTCACGACTGAGAACTTTTGTACATAGAGACACAAACTGATAAGACTGACAAACTGACTTTGGGGTGGGGTTGAACTGTACACTGAACTGCTGTATGTTTGCATTTTGCACTGTCACTATCTGTATAATACATTGAATGTTGCTGTGTTATGTGTTTCTTGCTTGCCACTGTTTATTGTGTATACTGATAGTTTAAGGGGTTGGTGCCTGTATCAGTTCCTTTGTAGGGTTTTGTTTGCTATAACTAAAAATTATATTTTGTCAGACTGAGACTCTGACTGGCACCCCGGCTTAACCGCCAGCGACCGCTACACCACAGTCTCATCCTTCCAAAGCCACTGTCACAGCTTTATTAGAGCTATACATCACCAGCACACACCACACACTGACCCAGTGTGGCTGTGTGTGTGTGTGTGTGTGTGCGTGTGTGTGTGTGTGTGAGAGAAAGAGAGAGAGAGAGAGATAGATAGCTAGAGAAAGACACAAAGAGAGATTTGAGTCCATTTCAGACGTGCACTGCTTCTGTAAAGAAGCTGCCAATTTTACATAGTTAAGTGTATATTAAAAGTCATTCTGGAAGTCTATTTACATACAGCAGAACCTGTAACATTTTCTAAATCACTTAAGTATGAATAAATGTCATCATGTTGCCAGTAAGTGTACGCACAAGATTATGACAATCTTACATACAGTATGACGTGTTTGTGCGTAAGAGGTACAGTTTTAAATGCTGTGTCATGATCACAGTGATCATTTTGAAGCAGCAGATTTGACTCTAAAGATTAAAGGAGTGAAATTTGGTACCAAAATTAATGAACTGCTCTACCTGCTCCCTGCACCAAATGCAAGATAACAAGACAGCTTAGTGAGTACACTCTTTTGTTGTCTTGACTTTCCTTTCACATGCCAGAAGCCAAAAATCACACAAGCATCTTGGCTTTGTCCATTAAGGCTCCCATTGTGTTTGAACAGAGTCAGCGTGGCACTTGGCACAACAGACACCTTTATGTGATTGCCAAAAAGCCATTATTTTAGCGGGTAGATGAACCCTGGAATGTTACACATTCCAAGTCTTAAAGGGGACTTTAGTCAGTAAGATAACGAGGGAACGCGTTTAAATAAATGACTGATAGAAAGAGAGACTGTGTGGTGCGTGGTGGTGTACATGTTCCACATGAGTGACTTGGCTGGATGCTTGGATAGGTGAGAGGGTGGATTTCGTCTGCATGATGCATGTGTGTCTGTGTCTCTGAGGGTAACAGAGTGATGTAGTGTTGCTCTTTGTCTGCTATCTCTGTCTCTGTTCGGAAGCATTACACGCACACTGGACAGGAACCATGTCTCCCCCTCCTTCTCCATCCATCTCCCTCCTCTCTCCGTTTCCTCCGTCTGTTCTCCTTTCTCCATGCCTCTAGTTCATAATATGATCTGGAGGTTAATGAGGCTAACTTGAAGCCTTTGGTTGCATCTCTCCATATAATGTTCTTTTTAGCCAAAGTGTCTGTCACCTGTTTTGTAAGAAAATTGAGCTCAGCTTGACATTTTGGGTTGGGGGGGAGGAAGTACTTGATATTTTTAGACTGGCCTCCTTTAAGTTTTCTGCATAAATTGTAGCAAGAAATGAAGTAAACATCAAACAAGTATATTACATTTTCTTTACATTTATGTGGGAACATTGCTGCATGATACACTGTATTGATCAGCTTCTAATGTCAGGTCATAATGTAATGTCATTGATTAAAACTTTGGTTTGGTCTAATTGGTCTAATGTGCAAGGTTAACAGAGGAGGTTTAGCCAAAAATGGGTTGTGGATCTATTTTGTTTACTCCAATGCAGCATTCACTGCATTTTAAAGAAATACTGAGAAATGCTTAAAATGACAAAACACGTCACATTCCACCCTAAATCTCTTTCACACTCCCCCTGGGAGGCCTCCATAAAAGGGGTGTGTCGTTTGTTTCGATCGTTTACTTGTTTCCTTTACTTGCCCCTCTCACATGTCACATAAAGTAATATCACTGTTATTGATGACGGTTGCACAACTGGATCAGCGGAGCATGCTGCTCAAATTTTATGTTTCTGTAGCTCAGTTGTAATTATTTGTGCTCATCTCCATCAGTGATTGCAGACTCTTTGAAACAGTGTAATATCTGTGATCAATCAGGAAAGATTTGAATGAAGCTTGTACCGATTGTTGCAGTTACATTATTATTGTAACCTTTATTTAAACAGGGAGGGCCACTGAGAGCAAGCTCTCTTTTACAAAGATGCCTTGATTACAGTACATATAAAAAGCACACAAAAGTTACAGTATAGATCAACAACAAATCATATATAGGAACAATAGAAACAATAAAACTGGTGATGGTATTGCTTGTGTTAGTGGTATCATTATGGGCTGAATTGTTCAGGGAAATTATTGGTTATCACAAAAATTTCAATATCATGCATCTCCGCTGTGTGCATTAGATGATAAGCCAGAAATTTACAGAAATTTGCACCTCATCAATCACTTTTTCAACACATCGATGTGTTCAGAATACATTCTGTTAGTCTAGTGTATATGTTCCTTATATTTAAAGCTGTTACAAGACTTTGGTGACTTCTCCCCATCCATGAGTAGTGTTTTATGTCAATGTAGATTGTAGAGAGAGGACAAATATGGATCAGAAGAGGGAATGTGAAACTGTCAAAGTGAAAAGCAGAATTAAAATAAATATGTGTGAGGAGATTTATTTTCCCCACAGCACAAGATGTGTTAATCTGGAGCCTCTCTCATCTCATAGTGAGTCAGTCACTTGGCTACTATACAGCATGTATACATACAGTGTAGAAGCTCTTGTATGTATAACAAAAAATGTTTTATGTCAGCAATGATCTGTATTGCAGTGAGATTGAGGTGGCACAACACTTACTTGTACTTTGTGAAATCTAATCTGCCCATCATATCAGTGTAGTGTGTAGTTTTCACTGTGCATGGCAACAAATACGTTTGCCTGTGAATATTTCATTTAAACTAATTTTTGCTAAAAGGGAATTTCCATTTATCAGGTTTGAAATGTATTATGTTTTGGCAATACCTGCAGCACTAATACGCATTACGCTAGTAGAGAATGAACCAATTGTGCACCTGTAAAAGACATATTAGAAAAACATGTTAATATATACTGTAAATATGTAAGTATACACAAATATGCTCCATAACTTCCTCTAGAGTGCAATTATTTGCAGTCAAAGTAACTACATTTTCAACATTGTTGAATCTAAATTTTGCCATGACCTGTAGCATGTTTCCATCCTGATAATTAAAAAAATAATAATTTAAGTATAGTCTGAGTGTTTTCATCAAATTCACAGACTGGCTTTTCAGAGCAGCATACACACACACACAAACACCCATTCACACGCATACAGTCTGAGTCGCTATGTTCAGTTTGCCATTAAGAGGAGTGCCGGGCCAAGAGAGCTCTTGACTCTGACAGGCTCTCCATCTCCTGCCCACATGCACACACATACATACATACACACACACACACACACACACACACACACACACACACACACACACACACACACACACACACTCTCTCCTGACCATCAAGTAGAATGAGGTGGATAAGTGTATAATTATGTGATGTTCATGACTGTGCTCCATCAGTTAGCAACAGTTTTACAATTACTCACTTCCAGGGTGTACAGAAATATTTTGGAGGATGTAAAGCTCAGGTGTGATATTCTCTGAGAGGATGTTTTCTGAACTGTTCCATGGAATCATAAAACCTTAAAACTAAACCTTGCATCCTGTGTAATGTAATGAAACGAAAACATTGCTAACACACATCGGGAGTGGTCTGTGAGATACAGTTGTGATAACATACAACCTTTACTCTGCTGTGAGGCGTGTCTATCAGTAAGGTTTGAAATGGTTCTTTGTTCAACAGACTGATTTCAACTCCCTTTCAACTTTTCATTTGTCAGGAATTTATTTTCTCCCTGGCAGTAAAACACATTGCATGAGCCATGAGAAAATCATGTATGTTAAACTGGGATAACTAAACATTTTTAGTGTTACTAACTAACTCTAAAAGACTTGAAATAACTCTCTAGCCTACCAATATTAATCCTACAAACAACCCATAATGCAGCTCTCTCAGTTGGACTTGTGTTGTACTGGTACTCTCTCCATTTAAAATCAATCTGATGTTGTGAATAAATATAGTAAACATGTAGTGCTCAAATGCAGTCCACTTTTTCAAATGTTGTACCCCCAAAAAAACAATCTTTTTACAATTTCCATTGAGCATCACATTTAATTTTAGGGTGTTGTTTTCAGACCGTATTGTTTCTGCTTACTGACATTAAATCAGCCATCGTGTGGTCATATTCTTGCAGTGTATGTATACCTCTAGAAGTGCAGCACAATGACGACCCTGTGTCGTACAGTAGGCCAGAACAGAGGGCCTGTAATCTCACAGGTTTTATAAAGTGTGATCCTGCATAAACACACATTTCTCCACATTTCATTTTGGTTTCTTTTAGTGCCGCGTCGGTGCCAGGGGTAGCATAAAACCATTTCTTAGTGAAGCATAAGGGGGGAAACTAAGCCAGGGAGCGCTTGTATTTCTGTGTTGCTCAAAAGAGAATGATGAAAGCCGTTGTCTGGTGTGTATGTTGGCTGGCCTGGGAAGGGAGGGGACACATTTCTGACAGCTACTTCTCTTTGTTAGAAGAAGATGTTATTCCCTATTGAAACATCTGTTGAGTCAGACAGTGTGTGTGTGTCTGCTGTGTCTTTTCTGTGAGTGAATATCTCTCTCCAAGTCATTGTTAAATCTTCTTCAAGTGGTAATTGAAAAAAAAACAGCCATTCGTGATAAATCTGTTGATATGTGCTGAATTCACAGCACAAATCTGCGCCATGCAACATTGTATTACCATAACAAAATGTATTTTTTTCATTATGTTAGTTAAAGATTGTAAGGATCTTGTGGTGCAACAAGAAGTCTAAAAATAAGATGCTCTGAATCCATGTGAAAGCATCATGATATTTTGGGCATGCATCATACCAAATGTCCCTACATTTCCCTGATTGTGTAAGTGTCAGTTTCTCTCTCAGCCTCTTTCTTTCCTCTTTCCATTCAGTAAAACGTCTCTCCTGTTCTGTCTCATCCAGGTGAGCTTGATGCACAATGGCTGGCCGGTGATTTCGGCATTTGCCGGTGACCAGGACGTGACACGCGAGGCGGCCAGCAATGGTGTCCTGATTCAAATGGAGAAGGGAGACCGGGCCTACCTCAAACTGGAGAGAGGAAACCTAATGGGAGGATGGAAATACTCCACCTTCTCCGGCTTCCTGGTGTTCCCCATGTAGAGAAAAGAGCAAGAGGAAGAGGAGGAGGAGCAGGGGATGGAAACGAAAGAGGAGGAGCTGCTGAAAGATGGAAAGTACAATGAAGAGGTGAAAAGGCAGATGGAGGGGGCGGAGGGCCATGGGGAAGAGAAAACGGTGCGAATAAGACGGTGGAAGAGGTGGAGAAGAAGAAAAACGAAGAGGGAACGTGACAACAGACTTCTGTTTGAGACGCTGCAGAGGGAGGAGGGAAGAGGAAGAATGACAGATGTTATAGAGAGATGTAAAAGCATGAAACAGAAAGAGGGTAAAACGAGAGGACAATAGGGAGCCGATACATGAAAGTGTATGGCCAGCTTCTTCACTTCCCTTCATCCTTCCATCCATCCTTTCCTCCCTCTGTTTCTCTGAGGCTTGACTGCAGCTTTGGACCGCCAAAACCTTTTTTATTCTCTGCTGAAAGACGCAATTGATCATTTATATGTTCCAGAGTGTTCTAAAGCCCAAGTGTAACCCCCTCCCCTCCTCCACATTCATTCATTCATTCATTATTAATTCATCGATCTCTATCAACATAAGCTTTGAAGAATGTTTTTCGAAGAACTGCTCCTCACATCTCCCATTTACTGTGGCCATATTTGTAGTCTTTTTTTTTCTTATGCCTGACATAAATTGCACTGATTTTGGATCAGCCTCTACCCCAAAGCCAAACCAGATTTTTTTTCATAGGGGGGAACACTAAACACTGATCACAAAATCAGGTGCTAGGGACACATGTACCTTCCCTGTAAAGCTGTGTTTTATAGATATCATCATAATTATTGGCTTTTAAAAACTCACATATCTAGACAGTTTGTTCTTGAAAGACACATCTGTTCCTCCCTTTCCCTTCTATCCGTTTTTTTCCCGCTCTCTGTTACTTAATCCTCGCAGACAGCACTGCACTCTCTCTTCCTGCATCCCTGGTACAGTCAGTTTGTTCCCCGTTATTTGTCTTCAAATTAGACGTCTTGATTTCCTACAACAACTAGCTAACACTACAGACACGCTCCCCAGCTGTAACCATCAAAGATGACTCCGAATCTAAGACAGTCAAGCATGGCAGTAACAAAGATAAGACACCTTTAATTGAAAAGCTCACACAACAGCTGCTATAAATAAACTTAAATGACGTGCAAATGAACTGAAAAACCTGAATCAAACTATGTATTGCTGTAAAATGTATGACTTTAAACACTATTTTAAAATACTCTGCTAGCAAGAAAATTGCTTCAAAGAGCACAAGAAAAAACCGAAATGAAAAGTTTTTTACTCTTCCACTGTACTCTAAATGTGGAAGTGTGTGTAGGTATAGAGGTTTCATCTACAGGAATTTCAGATACAAACAGTTAAATGTAGATTTAATAAATCACATCCTCCAATCATGATACTTAACTGTGACTCTTTGTGACTATATGTAATGAACTAAACATTGGTATTGAAACAAGTCACACACAAAGTATTGCTATAGCTGCAAATTACCATGATTCTCACTTTATATGTCCTCTCCTTGGTTCCTTAAATGTTTCTATCATCTCTCAGGCAGCCACGCAAACATTGGACCCTCCATGCTGTCCTCCCATCCTTCCTCAATCACATTCATCTCCCCTCCCTCAGTCTGTTTCTCCCCCTCCCTCTGTTGTTGTTGGTCTCTCTCATCACCCCTGCCGTTTCTCAGATTTGTACCCCTCCTTCTCCAGGATCCTCTTCTCTCTTTGACTATGCTGTTTACCCACAAGTGCAGATTTCGCTCCCTCTTCCTTTTTGTATACCTCTGTTATCCCCCCACCCCCTCCCCTCCCCCAATCACCTTCTCTCTCTCTCTATCTTTACTTAACGGTCCATCTCCCTCTCCTTCCTCATGTGTGTACTTTATCTGCTGCTGTACTCGTTTGCCTCCCAGCACGGATCCTTCCTTGCTTTTCTTCTATGTTGGACTTTGGACACTGAAACCAACTTACAACCACGAACTCTATAACATATATATATATCTATATATCTATATCTATATATATATATATATACATATATATATATATATATAAAATTTACACAGTATATATACAAATGGATATATAAATATATCGAAATCTAAGCCACTGTTTCTATTCTACTGGTATTATGATGATACAAATGATAATACTAATACTGAAAACTGAATCTGGTTGATGACTATAATATCTGTATTTCCGTATTTCAATGTTATATAAAAGAAAAAATATTCTAAGAGAATCTTACTAGTGATTGTGTGTGGAAATCTGAGGCTGCCGTTCTGCTCTTCTGATTAAAAACATGCTTCTTGTTTTTGTTTTGGGTCAAACCAAGTTGTGGCTAAAAAGCTGAGACTACTTATATACTTTACCAGAAGAAAAAAAAAACCTACAGCTTAAAAAGGACTTTTATTTATTTATTTATTATTATCTTGACTGTAAAATACATGTGAATATTTAGACTATGACAATATTCTTTGATTTATTGATCAATCAAATCAATTTATCTACTGTTTTCTTATTGATTTGCTCTAATGAAATCAATAAAATTTAAATGGTACTTTTATTTTTCTTAAACCTACATTAAGCCTGGCCTGGCAGTTTATTTTCTTGAAGCTGGCATAACTTCTGAAAACAACCAGAAACATACACAGCCCCAAGTGTGTTAGAGTACAACTGTTGTGTGTAACGGTGGGCGGTGTTCACTATATGTGCCTGTGTGTGTGTGTGTGTCTCCTCCTTTCTCAGGCACTTCTACTGTATATCTTTTTATTCCTTCATCCCTCTCTGCTGACCTCTTGCAGCTGGCTCTGTTGCTTCATTTTTACTATATCTTCTTCCTGTCAATCGATTTAGGTTGTTTCTCTGCTTCCTCCGTCCCTCAAAACTTTCTCATTCCTCTATTTCTATGTGTTTATTTTTTATTTTCTTTGGATGCCCCCCCACCCCCCCCCCCACCCCCCCAACCTTTTTTTTTTTCTCTCTCTCTCTCTCTCTCTCCACTCTGTTGGTTTTTAAGGTTTTGTGGTTCGTTTCTCTCCAGACTAATGAGCTCCAGGGGGAAAATTTGTGCTGGAATAACAAGCAAACATCAACATCATCTCCCGTCTTCCTCAAGATCCCTCCTTCCTCCTGCTCTTCCTTCCTTCTCCTTCTCTTCTTTTTCCCCCTTCATCTGACTTCACTTCTTCTCTTTATGTCTTGCTTTCCCGCCACTTGATTCTCCTTCCTGCATTTGCTCTTTTACACATCTTCTTCTCTCCGGTTTCCTTCTGTTTTTGTATCTCAGACTTGAATGTCCTCTTCCCCCTCTCTTTAAAACCAGTGGCACCTCCTTTCTTCTATATTCTTTTTTCATCTTAGCTCTCTTGTTTCTTTTGTCAAACTGATTTTTCTATTTCCATTTGCCTCTTAACTGCCAAATACTGTTCTACCACAAGTATAAGGCAATGCTTTATACTGTTAATTACACTGGAAAACTGGAGTCATCTTACTTTTGAGGACAAGATAGAAATTTCATTAAGTTTTCAACACTACTTCAGTCTGTCTCTCTCTCTGTGTTCTTTGACCACCTCTATTTTTGGTCTAGAGGCAACAAGTCCTCCAAACTAAACAATAAAATAGGTTGTTTGCAGAAACTGTAGTTAAAGGTCAAAGGTCTCCAGTGTCCACATTGAATACTTTTTTGACCCGTCCATCCACCTTGACCTCCAAACTTTACGCTTCCTCCACTTTAACTCCTGAGAGACTACAATCATTATGTGCACAGCCACATGAGGTCGTTGTCAGGGAAACAACTTTGTACAAAAGTTTAAAAAGAAATACCAGCGCCTCTGAAGTTTCACAATCAGCACATTGATCTTGTTTGTTTCATACTTGAAATAGCTAGACTAGTTGTGGACTAGTTGGCTGGACTTTAACTGTTGCTTCCTATTTACCAGACAACAGTAGCCTATGTGAAGTCTCTGTAAGAAAATGATGAGTGTAAGTCAAGTCAAGTCAAATTTATTTATATAGCACATTTCATACGACAGGCGTAAACTCAGTGTGCTTAAAAACAAAAGCAAAAAAAGTAAAGATCATACATGACAAAAATATATAACATTACATATATAAAACAAATAAGATAAAACATTAAATAAGGAGATGTTACATATATAAAAACATATAAGACAACATATAAAATTAGAAGGTAAGAAGGTATCACAATAAGAGAGTAGGGTAAGAAGGTATTATTATTATCATTATTAAAAAGAAATAATACTAATAATAATACTGTAAGTCCCAAAATGTCAAATGATTCCTTTAAAGGACCAGTGTGTAGGATTTAGTGGCATCTAAAGCTGAGGTGAGGTTGCAGATTGCAACCAAGTAAAAACCCCTCCCCCTCCCCTTCCAAGTGTGTAGGAGAACCTACAGTGAAAGGCCCTCTCTAGAACCAGTGTTTGGTTTGTCTGTTCTGAGCTACTGTAGAAACATGGTGGTGCAACATGGCGGGCTCCGTGGACAAGGACGCACTCCCTGTATAGATATAAGGAGCTCATTCTAAGGTAACGAAAACACACCAATTCTTATTTTCATGGGATTAGACACTAATTCAAACATACTTATGAATATTATATTCCATTTCTGACAAGTCCGTTCTGCTAGATGCCACTAAATTCTACACACTGCACCTTTAAAGTCCCCTTCTACTCAAAAATGTGTTTTTCTTCGTTACTTCACTTGGATGTTTGAGCTTCAATGTGCAGAACGATGTATATGCAGAGTTTGTTTTCACATTCATCTGCTGAGGGGAGAAAGCTTCTTTGTGCTCACCTTAAATCTCAGTTTAACACATGTAGCTATGAACAGGATTTGTGACATCACAACTAGTTTGGAGCCAACCGTGGTCCAGTGTGCAACTTGAATCATCCAGTGCACAAACAACCAATGCTGTCATTCATTTTTCTTGTGAGGACAGTCTCTCTAGAGAACAGGATTTACCAGTTGATTACATTTCCGATTGATCTTCTAGTGTATGAAATTTCAGAAAATCCTCATAATTAAGGATTTTGAAGCTCAACATTTGACCAAGGGGGTCCATCAACATACACACATAATTCATCTTAAATATTTAATTGTGTACATCATTCAAAGTTTGAAATCCAAACATCAGTTAAAATATCAATCAATATTAAATGTCATAAATCCATCTTGCTTAGAAAAATATTCATCAAGGGTATTTAACCAATCTGTATCTCTATATGGACTAAACAAAGATTTTGATCTCATGTATATGTTGCTTGTCCTCAACTATGTGTAGCTATTTTCATTGATTATTTATTGTCATTAACTACATTTGGTAACTTATGTTTAGTGACTGTAAGAAAATACAATTTCACTGTAGGCCTCACTTAAGGTGAGATCAGGCTACAAAATATATCAGCCTAACCCAAACCGGAATAAAAATTAGCTTTGGGTGCTACAGTTGTTTGTTTTATCCTGTACACTGTGGAAGAAAAACAAGGCAGCATCTGGGAGCCTCACAACTTCCCACAAAAAGACCAGCATGTCTGAATTGTTACACCGTCTCACCTAGTTTGACAAGATGTGTGATGTGTTCCATGATGTTGGTGTTGACAACTGTAAACATGGCAAAACAAAAGAGTAATTCTGTTTTTTTTTCATGTCAGTGTATCTGTAACCATTTGACTATCATGTTCAGGTTAGGAGAACAGAATCACACCTGCGCATGTGACATCATCCTCTTTCACGGCCTCATGACAGTGAATTGTTCCAGGTTCACTTTCATTTATAAAACCATGATTACACACATAACAGTTTTTTTTGTTGGAGCTGTCATACGGAACAGTGAAGTCAGTCACTGTAACAAATAGTTGTAAAAGACTGCAAGTTATGATTGGTCAAGTCAAATGTGTAGTCTGCCAAGTGACTGCAAGAATTTAACACTAATCTGACACAGTGACCATATCAAAGACTAAGATGTCATGTGGTCTCATCTCAGGATTATAATGTTAACTAACATCTACTGAATATACTATGTGCTCACTATGTGTCAAAATCTTTATAATTAATATTTTTCTGATCAAGACAGATATATTGTATTACATTACATATTTGATTTCAATTGCTTATTGCATTACATTTTTATTGATATATGCTTAGAATTTAAAAGTCAGTAAATACACTATTTAGACCTTGTTTTTGAAAGTTTCTTATTTTAAAAAAATCATCATCCATAAGCAGGTGCTACATAAAGAAGAAGGTGGTGTTTTATAATCAGGCTCTTATATTTATGCCACTGCAGTACTTTCCCGCTAACATTAGTTGATGTTTTTTAATTACCTATTAAGAATTTACTAGAATATGTGTTTATGTCCGACAGTGATTAGATTTTTGTACTACATCCACGATATGGAAGTATATGTGTGTGTGTATGATGAAATGTGTGTGCGTGAGTGAGAGGGAATGTGTGTGCGTGTGTATATTTGTGTGAGAGTATTTATTTCCCTCACAGCAGGTGTGTCCAGAGGCCTTGTCCTCCAACGGTAATTTGATTGTGGTTGAGCGAGGGAGACATAATTGTCTGCAGCAGGTCACCGCATAACAAACAAAATGGGTGTGTGTGCGATGTTTGTACTCGCCTATGTCCACCCCGCCACTGTCTGCTCTTTTATACTCCACTTTCCTCCTCATTTTTCCTTTCTTCTCCTCCTTTCTGTTCCCCTATCCTCTGCTCTCTTTCCTCTCCTCTCCTCTCCATCCTCTCCTCTCCTCTGCTATCTTTCCTCTCCTCTGCTCTCTCTCCTCTCCTCTCCTCTCCTCTCCTCTCCTCTCCTCTCAATGTCAATAGAAAGCTGACATTTGGGTTTGATGCAGCATTATATTTTCAGCTCTATGGAAATGTGCACACACTTATTTACATTTGCCAAGAGAATGCACAAACACACACACACACACACACACACACACACACAAACACACACACTTCCTGCTGCCCTATACACTTTTTCCCCCATGCCCTCTCACTCCGGCCAGATGGGCATGAAGGCAGATAGACATTCAACAAGAAAGACCAACAGAGAGCGAGTCAGACTGACATCTAGACAGGGAAAAAAAAGTACGGACTAGCAATTTTTATCCCAGTGACAGATAACCTATGACCTCTAGCCCAGCTCACCCATTCATCAGGTCACACACACACACACACACAAATGCAGACACATCCCTGGTAGCTTTATCTCGACCGTTTTCAGATCGTCTGACACCTAGTCCCTAAGGCCCTCCCCTTTGTCTCACCCCTTGTCACTCAAACAACACTTACAGACACAAAGACCAACACACACACACACACTGCTGGCCCAAATTCTTCTATGTTTGGCCTGTTTGATCAGTGAAAACCTCACAAGTTATTAAAATTCATGCATGTTAAAAAAAAAAATACGGAAAAGTACAGATCATAGTTACTCTTAGAGGAACAATCCACAGAAAATGCCTTTCAAGTAGTACAGTATGTCTTGAAAGCTTTGTTGTAAAAAACCTGCACCATGCGGCAATAGAAAATGTACTTTGATGTAATTCTGTATTTACTATGTATAAATATTGGATTATTTTCCCTCAGAGAAGTATATTCCCAGCTTCAGTTGCACATATGAGTGTAGAAAATGTGTGTAAAGGTTAATGATACAACAAAATAAGTGGCATGACAAATATCTATCTCACGCACAGCTCCTGAGGCAAGGGGAATACACAATGAAACCATTAAATAATCTGACTGGATCAGTCCCAACACACACACACACACACAAACACACTTCATAAAAAAGTCCAAACACATTTCTTTGGAGTCAGAGTGATGGATAAACCAGAGACATGAGCTGCGTCTGAAACTCCATACTAACATGCTATTTAGTACGCTAAAACAGTATGTGACATTTCTTAGTATGTCTGAAACCTTAGTATGAAACCAATAGTATGTGAAGTGCATACTGTTTCCCTGGAAATATTACAATATGCAAACACTGGACACTACCCCAGCACAAATATCCCATAATGCAACGTGGTAGTAATGATAACAACAATAATATAATAGACAATGGTGGACAGCGACCAAGGCAACTCCGGCGTAACATCAATAACGCTTCAAGTAAGGTTTTCACTTTGCTAGGTGTAATGTATTTTTAAAATTAGTTCAGACTTTATGGTTGGCACGGGTTACCATGGTTAAGCATCTCTAACCGGCTCTCAAGAAGTGATGCGATAATTACAGATCAGTGCATAAGAAAAGACACATACTACTGTTAATTAATATAAAAGTATGTTGAACGATAGCACACATAGAGTACGCTTACCTCCAGTCCGTGCTCCGTGATCCACGTTCCTCCGCAATATACCGCCCACGACTAGATCCAGCAGTACCAACGTGATATCTCCTTCACCACCACATCCACATGGAACCCTTCTCCTCCAGACGCCGCGCTTCTGATCAGCCAGGATCCAGACGCTCCACATGCATCCACGCAATGGCCCACTCGGACACGGCTCTTTTCCGAGCGATTAACATCTCCAACCAGATGTTAGCTCACCTCCGGTGAGCTCTCAAGGAGACAGTCGTCCCACTCCTACGAAACGATGATAAAGACAAACTTTCCAACTCTATGCAGACTCTACTTCCATCAATTCTCTCGCCAGCAGCTCAAATCCTCCTGCTCTTCCGGGTTCATTGTCCGCCACCGGGCCGGCGCACGTCGCACACTGATGACGTCACAATGCCCCCTACTACAACAGAGCCCAGACTTCTTCAGCCCCGGCTGAAGGCCAGGCTGAACTCCGGATACAAATCCCGTTTCGTCGAACTGACAACTAAGCCAGGTTCTTCCTGCTCCTCTCTGCCTCCACCTCCACCACCGCTCCGGATGGCCGCTCACTTCCGGGTTCCCCGTTCAGCGCCACCCATACGCCGCATGTTGATGACGTCACGATGCAGCCAACTGCTTCAGCCCTCTCGCAGGGCCAGGTCGTAACTTCCCCTGTACCTGTTCCCTCCCTGTCTGATCTGTCTCGTGTTTTTCGTCTTTTCTCTAATCCCCGTGTCTGCACGCTGCACAATCAACCCCCGCACATACATCCCCTCATCCTTTCCTCTTCCCTTCCTTTCAGCCGCAGCTACCTCTACACTTTCGGCTCCAGCCGTTCCAGCAGCTCCTTCTTCTATGTTTCTTCCCTCCACCACCTCTGGTCCTGCTGTTACCACAGCAACTGTTGCACGGCGCCACGGTGCTCCCTCAGATGGACCCGCTCAATTTCCTACTGTTGTATCCCTGTCCCCCCCCCAACACTCAAATGTTTTTTTCTGTGTCTTCAGCACCCCCCGTCGCCGATCCCCTCGCTCCAGCCGTCGTTGACACTGTGCCTGCGAGCACTTTCACTCTGGCCTCTGCCACTCCGCCCCTCCACGGCTTACAAAGCCAGGCTTTCCAGTTCTGCAAAGCCTCCAGTTCCACCACCGCTCCAGCCGACCACTCGCTTGTGGGTTCCCTACCCAACACCCGCCGCACTGGCACAGCAATGATTCATCGTGCCGCCACTACGGCGCGGCAACAGACTGCTCCATTTTTCTCCTCTCTCCCCTCTCAATGGGCCCACAGTGGTTAGCACTTATGCCTCACAGCAAGAAGGTCCTGGGTTTGAACACTGGCTGTCCCAGGTCCTTTCTGTGTGGAGTTTGCATGTTTTCCCTGTGTTCACGTGGGTTTCCGCGGGGTACTCCGGTTTCCACCCACCATCAAAGACATGCTCGTTAGGGTTAATACTTCCGCATATGTAATTCTTCTTGTCCTATTCTAGGAACCACAGGGGGATGACGAAGCTCCAGCCTCCTTGTGATTCCATTTGGTCCCCGGTCATCCCCATGCCATCGACCCCCTTCATCCCTCTCCTCGACCCCCATCCAGCCCACCATACACTATCCTCATCTAATCCTGAACCCTCTCGACAATCCAAATAAAACTACTTTTTATACCGTTCAAATGGCGTGGTCTTTGTTAGTGAAAAGATAGTTATGGCCCCCAGGTGATGAATCCTGTTTCTGTGCTTACTCACCAAAATGAGATGGTTAAAATAGAAAACATTATATCTGCTATTTTGAATGATACCCCATTAAAGCTAAACTGACATTCTACTGCTAATGACTAATATTTTGAAACAACAAATTCCATTTTATACATTGCTAAATTGCCCAGCAGGAGTGGATAGTGAATTATTAGAGTATGTTCTTGACCTGCTCTATGTGATTAGTACCCTGAGATAACTTTTGTTATGATTTGGTGCTATATAAATTGAATTGAAATTGGATGAACTAGCACCTACTCCTGCATACCACAGTTGACCATGATTGTCAATCAAAATAAAAACATTGACAATGTCTCTATTGTTTTAGTGTCAAAATATAACATATCTCAAAATACATTTTGCTAAAACAAAATTATTGCATATTATGCAATCATGGATGTATTATAGGAACTGGATACCGGACTCCAAGATGGCGCCCATTTTTTTTTTAATGAAAATTGCTCACCTGCCGCATAAGCCATAAAAGTTTTCTAGCTTCCAGGTTTGCTTCAGCGTTGTTCACAGGCTGGTCCTGCCTGTGCGTTCCCACTCAGGTACTAGACTTTACATTGTGATTAGGTCATGCACTTAAAAATCTATGCTATGGGAAAGTAGAAATATAAAACCATGCATTAAAAATTCATCATGCAAAGAATAATAATTGACCTCTTTTGCAATTAGAAGTGTCCTGTAAATAGTTTTACAGATGTTTCTTTTATAATGGTGGTCTACAGGTAAAATGCGTTATGGGGTGCAAGGGATTTTTTGTGTGAGTGGCCATTGGCACAAAGTGGAAGCATATGCGTATCCAGCTCTCGTAATACATCCATGTATGCAATTTGTGGGAGCAAAGGTGGCTGCATGACAGTTCCAACATACATTCAACTGACACAAAACACTGTTTGTCTTTTCACTCATGTTACACTGAGTCATTTGTGCTATGGATAATTAATGGCATAACATTTTTTATTCATGGTATAGGAAAAGATGACTATACAGTATCTAAATTGCATGGGCAAATGTGACATGTTGAAGTCTTGAGCAAGAGCCATGTCACTGCAGAGTTGCTAGCAGAGCCTGACTGTGTTGATTTTGTGTTATGAGCTGAGGTGATGGGGGAGTGCAGGTGAGAGACCAGAACACAGAGTTATAGATAGACATAAGACAGAGCAAAGAACAGAATATAATGAACACTGATAACTTATATTCAGCAGTGATTTTCAGACAGTAGCACATACTATATGTGGAAACAAATTTCAAAAACTCAAAGGGCTCCATGTTTGATTTTAACGATACAAAAACTCTCATACCAGATTCTGACCGAGTCACACGTTGAATTCCCTATAGAGTCTCTCAGACCTACCAGGTCTGGCCAGGTAAGAATAAACAGAAACTATTGCCTCTCATTAAGTTTATGTTTGTATATTCCCAACATGCCATGCAGGCTGATCAACAGCATTTCTGCAACACAGTGAAGGCCAAAACTGTGCAATTCTCTGTTTACTGGGAACCACATGGTGAACTGATTTGAGCAGCGTCTGAATGTGTGAAACTAAGACAGCTGTGGGAAAGCTGATCATTACATTCAAGAGACTCTAGCACAGCATCTTCCTGATTCATTAGACATTATGTTCAACATAAAATTCTCAGACAAAGTTATAGGAAGGGATATTTAATCTTTTTTTTAATTATTATTTTCATGTGATTATATCATCCCATATCAGGCAAAAGCTAACATGTTTGCTTGTTAACAAGTATTACCAGTGTATCAAAAGCCTGATATAGTGTAGCTTACGCCTCTATGCAGTATAGATCCACCTGAAATCAAACAAATGAGCTGTACCATTGCAATAGGATACACATCCTTTCAATGCAGTAAACATGGCCAGTATAGGTTATAATAAAAAAAAACATCATTTTTTTATTACTTGAGGAAAATTTTGTGTCGGACAGAGTCACTGAGCATACTTGGGGACACAATTCTGTGCTTACTCCACTTATTTGACCGGCTTGACATGTACCAGTCCTCAAAAAGTTCTCAACCAGTTGGAGTTGAAACAGTCTGTGCAGGTACAGTACTTTCATCAACTGTCCTTCAATATCAAAGTAAAACTTTACATTAGTTATTAATTCCAGTAATGCTCCGTAACTTCATTAGTAAGGGTTGTTTCCAGGAATTAGGTGGGTAGTTAAATATCAATTTCATCTTAGTGTGCTGAAGGCGGGGTGAGGCAGCTAGTCTCCTTCAAAATAGAATGAATATACCCTCCACGTCTAAAAAAATCTTATTTACATGCTGTGTCCTCTTAGCTGGCTGGCTAGCCATTGGTAAGCCTTCATTTTTTTTCAAAGTTGGAGGATGTGTGAAGCCCACAACTTCACTGTGAGGACTGGAGTACTGTTGTCACTGGGGCTAGGCTACAGTAGCTGTTGATGGTCAGTAAATACCTTCAAATTGTAGGCTGACTGCTCATTAAACCACAGTGTGTTGCGTTCTATTTCCAAAAGTGTTAAAAAACAGAAAATGTGCAACATGTGAGTTTGGAAGCTTTGGAGTTGCTGGAAGGCACCTTTGACAGAGATGTGCTTAGTAACAAAAGTAATGTAACAAATAATGTAATTAATTTGGTCTGCTGTTGAGAAATTAATAAAATGTAATTAATTACCTTTTCACTGAGCATAATTTTAATGGAACAAAAAAGTAGTGTCCATGCAAGTTCACAACTTTATGCTAACAATCCCACAATGCACTGTGTTGCATTTTGTTAGTGATGTGGAAAGTTAGTAGATGTTAGTGATGATGACATAAGTGTCAGAAATCTTACTGCTCACTATAGTGTCAACTATAGTGTTTATTACTATACTATACTAGTTTTTATTTTACAGGCAGTAGTGAGTGAAGTAGAGGGTGGTTTTGATCACAGCTGCACCCAAGTACTACATCCTGCCTGTCTGAAATTACCATAATGACTTGACGACACTTGTTTTCCTTATGAGACAACATAAACGATAAATCTGATGACAAGAACATGACACTGGACTTTTCATTTTTTCACTTCAATCAGAACATATCTGTTCTTTGAGAGTTTTACTGTCTGCATTTTATGATATTACAAGACTGGAAAGAGGGGCAAAATAGAAGCTGGTACATACAGTGCAGCAACTAATTGTTTGAGTGGCCTGAAGCTTTCTCTCACTCATGGCATGACAGTCATGCTGTTGAAAACAAGTAAACTAAAGTGAGCCACTGTCCCATTTTAACATTGTTACTCTCTGACTGTTATAGTGCTATTTCAGTAAATTACAGACAATTCGTGTCATTAAGCTTTTTTTTTGTTAAAATGTGACCCCTCTTTCTAGCTGTTCTTCATCCTCTTTGAGCTAGACTAGAAATTTAATTTTAACTGCCTTTCTATCTCCACAAGGTGTTGTGATTTCTAAGGGTTTATAGTCTGTAGGTCTAGGTCTGCATTATCAATAACCAACTGTCAACTCCTCTAACTGATGACTGGGTGTAAACATCAAATGAAGAGCTGACTAGACATGAAGAACATGCAGAGAAGGATGAGAGAGGAGGGAGAGGTGTGTTTCTAGACACCTCATTCATTTTAAAACAAATGTGTGCATGATTGTAACTGTTTGTGAGCGTTTCCTGTTTGTATGAACCTTATAGAGCTGTAGTGTACACATATGTATGTAATACTGTGTGTGTGAGGGCTCTCACCTGTGTAGGAGCTCCCAGTGGAATGCTTGTAGTGACCGTGCAGGGTGACCAGTGCAGGAAAGAAACTTGTTGTGCTGTGTTTCCATGTTCAGCCCGTGTCGCTCACAGATACTGCAGCAGGTGGATCCCACAGGAATACAGTCATGGTGACCAAGGTGACTGCAGAGATGATGAAGAGGTGCTAGTGTGAGGCGGGGGTGTAGGATGAAGGACAGTGATACTGAATTCAAAAAGAATTTCTCACACTCTATAGACATTATATAACAGCATTCTTGCACATTGTTCATTGTACATTCTAGTTTTAAATTGAAATGTACAAGCAGTAATAAATGGCTTTTTACTGATGTCTCTGATTTAGACTAAATTGCCTGAAGGGCAAGAACTTGCTTATCTAATATTATGTGTCCCCCACCACTTCCTGTTTATTTGTATTTAAGAGTTCTTACATTTTCCTTTCAAAATGTTTTCAGTTTTGTTCTACATCCTATTACAAAGTTAGAATACGGAGGCCTATGCGTTCTATGTGTCACTACTGCATTAAATGAGTACACCATAATCGTAAAAAGACTCCACAAACAGTCATAGTTTTGCTAGACTGCAGACGTTCATTTATCTTCTTTCTGACTGCAAATTTTAACAAAAAATCTGATTCAAGACACTAACACCACATGTATATAATATTTCCCCTTTTCAAAAATTTTCCCTTCTCTTGAGTTATGCATGCCTTGTCTGCGATGACTATTTAGATACACTATTGTGGTATGAGTGGTATTACTGTAACTGTGTCACAATGGGCATAAACCTTGTATGTACAGGTGTTAAGTTTAGTAGCACACAAACAGATAAGATAATCCTTTATTAGTCCCACAGTGGGGAAATTTGCAGTGTTACAGCAGCAGAGGGGATAGTGCAATAACAAGAAGCACCAGTAAAAAAGCCAAGATATAATAAATAAGTTAACAGTGAAAAAGCAGAATATAATAAGTAAACAGACTGAATGTTTGAATTCACATTATTTCACATAAGAAATATTGATGTTGCACAATGAGTGTTTCAATGAGTATTTCACATGAGTGAATTGTCGGTTTTGGAGTGTGTGGTCTACTGGGAGCAGTGTTGATTGTAAAGTCTGACAGCGGCAGGAAGGAAGGACCTGCGGTATCTCTCCTTCACACACCGTGGGTGAAGCTGCCTGCCACTGAAGGAGCTGCCCTGTGCTGTCAGAGTGTTCTGCATGGGGTGGGACATGTTCTCCATCAGGGACGATAGCTTTGTCATCATTCTCCTTTCTCTCACCACCTCCACTAGATCGAGGGGGCATCCCAGGACAGAGCTGGCTATCTTAACCGGTCTGTTAAGTCTCTTCCTGTCAGCAGTCGAGATGCTGCTGTCCCAGCAGGCCACTCCATAGAAGATGGCTGATGCCACCACAGAAAGAAAAAAAAGGTCCTCAGGAGTGCCCCTGCACTCCGAAAGACCTGAGTCTCCTCAGCAGATAGAGTCTGCTCAGTCCTTTGTTATACAGTGCATTTGTGTTGTCCATCCAGTCCAGTTTATTATTCAGGTGAACACCCAGGTACTTGTAAGATTTCACCATCTCAATGTCTATTCCCTGGATGTTCACTGGTACAGGAAGAGAGTGTTTGCACCTGCCAAAGTCCACCACCAGCTCTTTGGTTTTCCGTGCATTGATCTGGAGGCAGTTCCACTGGCACCAATCCACAAAGCCCTGGAGAAATCAAAAAACATGATTCTCACAGTGCTCCCAGCCTTTTCCAGGTGAGAGAGGGATCTATGTAGGAGGTAGATGACGGCATTATTCACCTCAATACCAGGTTGATAGATGAACTTTAGCGGGTTCATTGATGGGCTCACCAGGGGGCAGAGATGGACAAGGACCAGTCTCTCTGGGGTCTTTATCAGGTGGGATGTCAGTGCCACCAGCCTGTAGCTGTTGAGGTCTTTAGGGGCACTGCTACCACACAGAATGTTTTCCTCAAATGTAGCACCCTCCTCAGTTTCAGGCTCAGGCTGAAAATGTGCTCAACTATCCCGCACAGCTGGTCTGCACAGGACTTGAGAAGCCTTGAGCTGATGCCATCTGGAGCCGCAGCCTTTCTCACCTTTATCCTCCTCAGTTCTTTCCTCATCTGGTTTGTTGTGAGGGACAGAATGGGGCAGAGGAGCTGTGTGCTGGAGGTTGTGGGTGGGGGGTGGAGGTAGTGGTGGAGCAGTATACAGGGATGCAGAGGGGAGGGACAGATGACTGATCAAATCTATTGAAGAATAAGTTCAGACCATACACCCACTTTCGGTCCCCAACAGGCTGGGAGTTGGGTTCCTTGTAGCCAGAGATGGTTTTAAGGACACTGTTCTGCTGCAACTGATCCTCCACTTTCCTCCTGTAGCTGTTTTTTCCCTCCCTGATCCTACTCCTCCACTCTCTCTGCACATTCTTCAGCTCCTCCTTATTTCCTGACCTAAAGGCCCTCTTTTTTTCCTTGAGGAGAGCCTTTTAATGAGGACTTATCCAGATTAGGTTGTTGGAAAAACATTGTACAGTCCTGGTGGGTACGGCATTCTCCACACAGACATTGATATAGTCCGTTATACAGTGTGTGAGACTGTCAATGTCCTCCCCATGAGTATCAGAAAAAATGTCCCACATAGTTGAATCACAACAGTCCTTCAAAACCTCATCAGCCTCGTCGGACCAACTTTTTCACTGTGCGAGTGACAGCTGGCTGCCTGTGTACGAAAGGTTTGTGCAGAGAAAGGATGTGTGCCAGGTTGTGATCAGATCTTCCTAGGGGAAGGAGAGAAGATGAGTTATATGCCTCCTTGGTGTTGGCATAAAATAAATCCAGTATTTTATTGTCTCTGGTGTGGCATGTAACACATACAAACAGTTCACTGATGTACATTTAGTTTTAATAAACTAGGAGTTTCTATGTGTACAATGGGATATTTGCAGGTTGTAGAACATTTACAGCCCTTTTGTGTGTTTCTGTAGCCTCAGGCAAATGATCTATTTAGTAAAACGGTGTGAAAAATAGAAAGAAACTCTAATTCTGAATTCTGAATTCTAAATCTGAACCTCATTCTATGCAAGGGAGTTCATGTAAAAAGAATATGAGCAAGCACCCCTTAAAGGCATACTATGCAGGATTTATCGGTTGGCCCCTCCTCCCTGGCTCAACTAGTGACAGAGAGAGAGAGAGAGAGTTAGAGAGAGAGTGAGCCGTGCATGAACGAGGTAGAGCGAATGAAGAGAGCGAGCGGCCCTGGCGAGAACAAAGCTTGAATGCAGAGCTTCACTCTGTCTGCTGTGGCCTCTCTGCTCAGTAAGAGTGTGTGTGTAGCTCAGTCGTCAGCAGGTGATCACGTGCTATCCGAACATGACCAAGTGATACGAGTGGATTTTCGTTCCGACCGGCAGAAAGTTTGTCTCAAAACTCCGTGTGTGTAAAAAGCAAATCCACAAGCATAGAGCTGAGATCCACTAATGTTTTTTTGATTCACAAATAAAAATTGAGTTCACAATTTTTTGATTTTCACAAATACCTTTTCATTTTATTTGTAAATTAATTTAATATATTCACAGATATTTTTTTTTGTGGAATTTGTTTGTGTATTTATATTGTTTGTGTATGTATTTTATATTTGCAAAATATTTTTGTCACTTTACAAATCTTTTTTTGTATTTGTGGAAGGTGTTTACATTTACAGATTACACATTTACACACAGATTGTTGATCTGTTCACACAAATCATTACGAAACAAATCTCACTCCATACTCGCTCGACCGCTGCTTCTCTCTCTCTCTCCCTCTCTAGTCTGATGAGTCGGGAAACTGTCAGCAAGGCCTAACTTTACTTTTAACGTTATCAAACAATGAGAAATGTCCTCCCCTCTTTCTAGAAATTTTTTTGTCTTCCCTCATGACGGGGTTGTGCAGCGTTACAAGTTGCGCTTCTCTAAAAGTTGATTCTGGTTCAACTTTCAGCTTCAGGCTGGGAGGCTGCTGCTGCGTGTACATTGAAATCATGACAGGAAAAAGAAAAGGGAAAAATAATTTTCTCTCAATGAAAAACGTAGTCTCCTTGAAGCTTAAGAGAAACTGCCAAAAACGAGGCAGCGAGATGTAGCAGCAAAACAACAAGCGTTTGAAACAGCTGTTCTGTATTTTGAAACAGTCAGTAAAATTCAGTAAATAGCAAAGCTGCTCATTTCATTACTTTATATTCATGTAATAAATATACAAATGTGAATTAGATGGTAGTCTGCATGAGAAATTAAGAAATAGGAAAAAAAAAATTGGTTATAATAATCATCTGCTATAGTGATCAGTTTGATGGGGACAGACGTGATCACTAAAAGCGGTTTCCACTGTATTATAATTATTATTTTAAGTATGGTGAAAACTGGGACAATTTGGTAGTGAACATTGAAAACCGAGACATTTTAGTGTTTTACAGGTATTTGTTGGGACTCAGGACACGCAGCTTGAAACCAGGACTTTTACTTTTATTCCTTTTTAACAACATTTTTCTCTCTCAGAACTGGTTCTTATGACATGATGTCTGATCACATCAGAAATCAAATGCATTTATAGTTATTCTAAGTGGCTTCACTCAAAGTGTGAGAGAGTGAAAGCCGTCACAGAGAGGGGTGGAGGATATAACGGAACATATTTTAATAATAGGGTTGTACTCGGTCAGTGTTATGGATCTCTTATTTGTCATTCTGATGGCAGCAACACTACAAGGTAACCAGGCTTCATTTATAGCATACATCCGTGCTACATTTAAGTAGTGCTCTGCCAAAATGTTCCAGGTGGAACTCGTGCTCTAGAATTATTGTTCTACGCGTGGATTATTAAACTATTTTGACATTAATTGTTTGGGTCATGGAGCATATTCATTTGTACGACTGCATGCACTGATCTGAAACATCGGTACCATGATGGTGCGGGACAAATACAAGTACCGTTATGCTAGAAAAGAACTAGTTTGTATGATGTGCCGTCCAACTGTGTCAGAAGACAAACATGCTAATAGCTGTTTTGAACGGCCACACTCAATGGTGGGGTGAAAAGCCATCCATCATAAAGAGAGATGAGATGTGATGGTTGTTTAAATTGTTGTTGTTCTCAGACTGTCTCTCATGAAAGGCATTAACAATGTTGCAGTTGTTTATAGGCACAAAAAGTGAAAGAAATAGTTATGTAAAGAATGAAAAACAGAGCTATAGAGAGAAGTTCAAAGACTGTTTACTTTCTCAACTCCACACAGCTGGCCAATCACTGTGTGAAGTGGGTGTGAATGTCTGATTGGAAATAACTCAGACAGGTTTATTACAGTGCATTCAACATTTCTCTTACAGTTTACGAAAACTGAAAACAAAACAAAACAAAACAAAAAAACCCAAAAACGTACCATGTACAGATCTTTTGTAAGCATAAATAAAATGAAATAAAATAAAATGTCCTTAGTGTCTTTTTTTCCTTAAATGTCTCTCTTTCCGGGTTTTGTGTTAATCCTGTAGAATGGGATCCGAAGCCGTTTGCCACAGTGCTTCCAGGTTTCCTTCAGAATGTTTCAACACTGGGACTGGCTCGCCATCACGTTCCAGCAAAGAGTTAACTCCAAGCCACAAATCCAAGGTCATCAATAAACCAGTTTGCACGTACAGTACAGAATAAATCAGAAAGATCATCATACAGTCTACTTTCAAATGAGCTCTGATCCACTTCCTCAAAAATCAATTTCACAACCTTTTCGTCAAGGGATTTTTCTTATAATTTTGTAACATTCCACCAAAAATGAGCTTCATCTGTTATCAGTAAAGCAAGGCATTACTCATGCTAATGGAATGAATTTCCCACATCTCTCATATAACATAAAATTATAATCTCTTTAAACAGGATCTGGCAAAGCAGAATAACTTTTGCATAAATTGGACTAGCATAACTACATTCAACATATTATCATGAATACAACTGATAAAAAACATTTGAACACACCGTATAAATCCAAAATACTTTGTAGTACTGTTCAAAATACTGTTCAAAATACTGGGTGACTTGTTTTTAGCCTAATTTCATACAAATAACGGAATTTTTCTTATTCTCTTAAGCTAGCAAGACACTGTGCTATTACTATGCTACTAGCACAGGCTAATTCAACTCACTGGAGCTTCCAGAGTAAGAAAAAAAAAAGACAACCCAACTCCCTTGGCATATATGACAAAACAGTTCAAACCTTCCAGAAACAAGACTGATCTGATTTTTATAACACGTTTCTGCACTTGTGCTTTCTTATTTATCAACCAGAGTTTTTAGCTCTGCAGTTTCATACGCTTCCCTTTCTCTCTACATCGATGAAATCTAGTGTTGTGTCGGTTGTGAATGATTCTCTTTTGGGTGAATGAACTGAACTGAATCACTTCCTGAAACAATCCGTTCATTTTGCAGTTCAGTTGAGCTATCGGTCAGTTGCGAGCAAATGTGCAGGGACTGCTGTGAGCAAACGTGATTTGTTCCCTGTGAACAAATGATCCGACTCACTCACTCACTGAGTGTGAGTGATTCAAGTCATTCTTTTGCAAGGCAACACTCACATGGAGGCCTTTTCTCTGAGCTAATGGCTAATGTAGCCAGGAGTTCACACAAGATAATCAATGGTCTAATTCCTCAGGTGGTTACACCTACAAAGTCACATGAACACAAACGCACACCTTCAAGTTCCCCGTTGTTTTAACAGACTTCCCCAATAAACACAAATTTATAATGTTAGGGGAGAGTGTTGAGACTCACAGGTGCTGCTGCAGCTGTGATGAGAAGCAAAGATTCGCTGAGAGTGAGTGAATACAAAGGCTGACCTCCCTCTCATTTCTATCCTGACGATCTGGCTTGGATCAAAACATTGATCTGTTGGTGAAAATAAAAACCTCGGGAGTATTATAGCAGTGTGCACAGATTCTATCTTTCTTCCAGTTATCTTTCATTCGTTCTGCACCTACACCAGTGTATGGATGTGCATGTTCTATTTTTTTCATAATTTGTTTCGTCTCTTGGCTTTATATTTGTCTTGCATTACAATTAGGCTATTTATTTTCGTTTTGATTGCACATTTAAGTTAATATTTTCTTCTTGATATTTTTTACAGTACAGTATTGTTAAGAGTTTCTATTTGTATTATATCTCGTCAATCATGCTCTTGATTTAATATTTGTTTTTGCACTGCGCAGATGTACTTACTTTACATTGATTTTCTTGTTGCTATTGTTTTTATCTGCACTGTAATTTGTATTTCCTACTTTTATTATTTCTTGTTTTCATTTCAGTATAATAAAAAATATATATGCATCTGTACTCATTAGATTTTTTATACATTTAAAATGAGCTAGGATACATTTGACAATTCCTGAATTTTAAAAAAAAATCTCACCACCTTTTGTAGTTTACAATGCGTGATGAAACCTGCAATATGAAAAAACAGGTGGCTGAGACTGTCTCAGATCCTTTCACTGTGAGGGAATGGTGCATGTTCAGTTATTCGTTCACTGAACGTACTAAACAGTGAGCATGAGCCCTGAGTGACATTTAGCGGCTCAAACTGCTGGAATCAGGCCCAGCAAGTCCAAGAGTAATGCTGTAGACTGTAGATTAGATAAAAAGACTTAAAAGTCATTCAAAACCAGTATTCATCTCTGACATTCAGCAAGGAAACTTTTAAAATATCAAGATTTATAAACAGTGTTCTGACACCAGTCATTGATTGCTGTAAATTAGTGACACCAACAGGCAGGTTGAGGTACTGTACTTTCAAGGTTTTCCCCAAACTGCTGTATCCTCAATGTTGTTTTTTAGGCCCTGTTTATTCCTGGTATTAATATGCGTCTCGGGTGATCCGATCACAAGTGGACAGCTCTAAATACAGGTGTAAACACACCTAAGGCGCATTGAGGACGGATTTAGCAGTGTAAATGCAATGCGTCCTGGGCCACATTGAAGGACCGCCTACTCAACTGATGTCCTCTATTTTCCGGCAGACTAGGCACAGGACCCTCTGTCCAAAGCTGTTCAACTTGTTTGATAACAGGATAAACAAATTATTTTGTTTTTCATGTGAATTGAAATCGACGTCTCATTTTTCCCTGTTTTTCTTGTTCCCCTAATCGGTTTCCCTCTTCAAATCGACAATTAGAATAGAAATTAAACATTAATTTTTCGCTTGTCTGTCTAAATAAAGTTCAGAGGCTAAATGTAGCTGGATAGTTTCCTCTGTCCTGTCAAGTTGATAACTACAGTTTTTAGTTTTGCTGCGCTGCTCGACATAATGAGCTCAGGATTTATCAGAAGGACGGCTGCTTTACTCCAAACAGTATGAACCTTGACTGTGTGTAACAGCTGATGTGTTGGATGTGTAGAAGAACACAGAACATTAATTAACATTAGATCCTGACTGCTGCTGTTGGCATGTCGGAGTTTTAAATAAGCAATGAAGTTATGCTGCTTAAGTATCAAATGAAGGGGATGAGTTTCCAAATCAGTGCCCCATGGGACACCTTGAGCATGCACTGCTGCATGCAACTGTACATAAAAAAGTTGTTGCCCTACAATATCTTGGAGAGTATGAACACCTTTGTCACCCCACTGTGGAAAGAAAATTGGCTTCCTATCTATTAAAAGAGAATAGTTATGAAAAATTGGAGATTGACAAAAGAATTTGTTGCAAATTTTGGCAAATTGTTGGACTTTATGCCACACAATGAAAAGGTATGCTATAATTGTCCCAAAATATTAGTCTTATTATCAAAGTCTTATTGTCATGGCGGCCCATTGAAAAACAATTAACATATCCACATAACCTACCAAATTTGATATGTTCCGACAACCGGCAATCTGGCAAATCTGGCAAATGCCAGATGGGCTGACCCACCTAGTGGGCTGCGAGGCCACCAGCAATGTGGGAAAAAAATATTGTGGCTACGTATACTGCAAGGCAGGAAGTGCTACCGTCATCACCCCCCAACCCCCTGCACCCCACCCCTATAAGTGGATAAGTCCATCCATGTAATCTCAGACGTCAGGCGAAATTATCAAATCAAGACAGAAAGAAGCTAAAATGAGGATAACATCGAAAATATAAATGGATAAAGGTCCCAAAAAGAGAAAAGGTGGAGCAGAGAAGGTTAGAGAAAAAAAGAAAAAAAAACCTCGAGGCTGATGCAGCAAAATGTTTAACCTTAACAAATTTATTCAAAAATAACATTACTGATGCCAGTGCCAGGCAAAACGTTAATGTGACCTGTAGTGATAACAGTCCACTGGTGCCAAATATAGAAGAGAAATAAAGCATCTGGACGCAGGCGGGAGAAGGGGCCAGAAGAGGAGCCCGCTGCTGAGGACGAGCGACATGACAACCCTGCAGGTACTGCTTGTAGGGACAGTGTTAACAAAGCTAACGGAGCTAGCAGAGCCAATGGAGCTAGTGGAGCTAATGGGCCAGAGGGGATTTTAATTTGCAAACAAAGGCAATTTGTGGGCGTGGGGTGAAGTCAAGGTAATGTAACATACAACTATGTTTTATTAAAAGTCTATGTGTGCTAGTTTATCGTTGATGTGATATAGATCAATATATATAACTGTTAACCAATAAAGCCTTTAGGACTCTTTTTTATTTTGACTATAAAAACAGATTGGTAAGTAATAGTTGAAGAAAAAGGCAATATTGGATTATTGCCACATGCCTATCCCATTAAGTCATTATTAGCAATTTGTCAAATTCATTGGAAAATGGGAAATAACCGTGGAAAGTCCCCAGAATTTGTCAAATGGGAGGAACCATGGAGAGAAGACTCCACACTGGGAGGTGCTCTCCAGGTTTTTCATTTATTTTTTGAATGTCTTCCTCACTGAACTCTGCCTGACTGTTTTTCTTCAGATTTAAAATATGTTTGACTATTTTTGAGACAAAATTATGTTGTAAAGATTATGAAGGATTTATTGGCCCATCTGAAGAGGTTTTTCTGCTGCAACAGAACCTTTTTGAAAATTTGATGTGTTTGCAAAAGCATATAAATTCATGCATTGACAATAGTCAAGGGTCTAAAACAACAGTAAACTCAGTCATGGATACCACGTTATTGGACTGGGATACAAATTCCTCCTTACTCTCTCTGTTACACAAGTGTGAGCTTTTCAACTTTAAAATTAGTCAAAAACAGGTTATAGAGCACTACATCACAAGACCAATTGAAGCATTCATGCTTGTGGCTACAGAAAAGGACATTCTTATGTATTTGGGCACAGAGGGAATAATCAACAAGATGGCGGAGAAGAGCGCACTAATGAGATACCTTCTCACTGCCTGAGGTAGGATATGTGTTACCGACCTCAGGCCTAGGGGGTACCTGGGCCAGTAGCTATGTTGCCACACAGTCCTGGATGGCTGCGGAGCAGTAAGGAACAGACACAAGTTTATCAGTGTGTGACCAACTCAAGCGCCATTTTAGTCTGTCTCATCAAAACCACAATCTTTTCAAGGATGTTCAACTTCAATATCATCCTCAAGAACCAACAAAGTATTTCTGTATCTAAAATAAACATGCCCCCCCTTAACTGATACTTCCCTCTGTATCTTCAGTTATTACTACAATTTCATTCATGTTTCAGTCACATCAGGTACATATCACTTCACATTCAACTGGTTTCCACTCCACAGTATGGTTTACTGTTATACTGACTGAAAATAAGTTGTTTCAAATACCAGCATTTTTGGCCCTAATAATACTTTTATATAAATGGAATACTATTGCATAACTGAAATGTCAAATGCACAGAACAATAAAACATCCCTACGTATATCTCTCCTCTTCCTAACACCAAGTTAGTCTGTTTACATGAACTACATCACCTGGTGGCTGCCCTTATCAAAATTACGGCGCCATAAAGTACCACAAATTCACTGTGATTTCACTTCTAGCTCATGGGATCAAGACTAAATACTTTCCCCTCACACAAGAAACTGAAAATCTACTGTACCTAGTTACTTTCAGAATGCGGGTGAAACCAAGAACTGTTCTTTCACACTTGCATCTCAGTCACTTTGAGGTAGGCAGTGTAAACAATAGATGCTAGCTTGATAAATACACTCGACACAAAACTACATCCAAACTCGGTCTTTGAGCACTTATTTAACTCACAAATCTAGTCAAATGCTTATCTAACATTTAGGGAGTATGTAGACCCACTTTTCAAGTTGTTTTACACCACATTTCACATACCTACAGAGCAGTAAGGAACAGACACAAGTTTATCGGTGTGTGACCAACTCAAGCGCCATTTTATTCTGTCCCTGACATGACCAACATGGGCTTGAGCGGGATGTTTCTTACTGGGCCTGGTATTACAGTGACACCTACTGTCACAAGATGTAACAACAACAACAACATTTAACCTAAATGTATTATCTGAGGGATTCATGTATGAAGTAGCTTGCTATTTATATGTTTTATTTTAAAAAAAAAATAAGGGGGGGGGGGGGGGGGGGTGTCAGTTTTTTAACTACTTCCAATAGAGGCTATTTTTCCGTCCTCTACATATGCTATTTTATTTTATTCTATTCGCTGCTTAAGGCTGCTGTGCTATGCCATTTAAATAATAAATAATTAAATAATAAATAATGTCAACCTGTACACCTGTACACCACACCGCCTGCGTGGAATTTTTCTGTGTCAAAACAAAACAGGTGGTTAACCAGACTTTGAATGTTTTACCCCCCCAGCTCTGCGCTACATTGGCCATCCCCTTCTGGAAGTGGTTTCTGACTTGCTTTGGGAAAAAGACAGTGGTTTATGCTGGCACCTTGGTAAACCCACGGTCAAATCCACACACCACTTCTAAGTCATGAGAAGCCTGTAAGATTGACAGGAATTAAGTGATTATCTACGAGTTGTAGGAAATGGCTCTAGTGGTAATGGTAGTGAATCTCTGACAATACAATGGGTTATATTGTGTACATTATATGCTTCTGTTCTTTCCAGTCTGTAATTCCCTTCATGATCCTGGTGGTGTATTTAAGGAGTAACCTGATGGTCAACTACATCATCTCCTTTGCTGCCAGGGTTGGAGTGACTGCAGTTTTCCTGTTGCCCTAGTGAAACACCTGCTCTGTGGACTTAATATGCTTACATACTGTGCACACATAACAAAACAAAACATTTCTGACGGAAGCTTTTTTGTCTGTCAGGTCTATGCTGCCTGATGTCATCAATGATTTCCAGGTACAGAAACCTGAATCCACTGGCCACAAAGTCTATTCTATTCCCTCTGTCTTCTTCACCAAGTCCGCCTCTCCTTTGGCATCTCCACTCTCAGTTTAGATTAAGAATGTTTTGTAGGTCTTTCATGAAGTTTTTTTTTCAATGCACTAGGACACAATAAAGAAAAGTCATGAATGAGGGTAATCCAAATCTCCTAACTCCTCATCAAAGCAAGGAAATCCTTTCACTTTCATTTAATTAGACAGTAAGGCTGTAGTGTGAGTGCTGTGTGAGTGCATCACATAACCGTCTTTACAGCAGAGTGTTGGCCTTTGATCAGTGATTTGATGGGAAGTTGTATCTGTACAACTGCATTGTTGTAACACTAAACATGAATGCTGTATGTATAAAGATGTGAAATATGTTACTCTCCATGTGTTGTCAGTTTCATAACTATATTTTTTCCTTTTTAGTTTTGCAGGCTACATCGGTCAAGGTTGCAACCAACCAGCAGAAGTGGATTTAAAATACTGGTTTCCACACATCAACATCCTTGAACTTCAGATGAACTTTGACGGTAGAACCAATGTCCTGGTACTTCCCCCGCTGTCCACCACTTAACTCTATGATGTTGTCGCCAGGTTGGTTCTGCCAGCGCTCATTCCACTTTATCCACATCCACCAGGATGCTGCCTTTGCCTGCTTGGGGATGTTGGCTACCAGTCGCTTCCTAGCCAGACCTTCAATCCTAAGCAGTCCAAGAGATCTCCAGTGTGACTACCCCGCAAAGCCCTTGCAGCTGACTTCCACCAGCAGGTTTCAAGCCTTCCATCCATTATGTTGGCTCTCGAAGATGAGGGCCTCCATCCTTTCTACCTAGGGCACTGTAAGCTTGATAAGAACCACCTGCTTGTTACCTTTGGACCAGAGTATAATATCAAGTCTGAGGCTAGTGTGGGTTATCTCCTCTGGGATTTTTGAGCTGCCTCTTAAGGTCCATCTGCATCTCCCAGTGGCTTCCTGTGGCCAGGACCCTTTTGCTCCTCATCTCTACTGCTGCATGCTCCCCTGACCTGAGAAAACGGGTGAAACGAGGGCCATTGGAGAGTTGTTTTGGCTTTGTTCCTCCCTCTCTTGCATGCTCTCCCACCTTGCCCAGCTGCCCTGCTTGTTCATGCTTACAGCCTTGACATGTCGGCTTTCCTCCTCTGCCTTACAGACTTCCCTGTCTGTGGCAAGGCACCATGCCTTGCCACTCCTTTGGGTTAGCCTTGTTCCAGTTTGTCCTGTTGGGGCAGCCCATACCCAGCCTGCCCTGGGCTACTGACCCTACAATGTCAGCATGGTGCAGGCTATCCTCCACCACCCTCCGCCTGCTGTACAGGCCAATAGAGCAGCAGAAGCTTCTCGGGACGCCCAGCCATCTCTTCAGGTAGGTGTTCATCTTGCTCTCCAACTCCTCAACAGTGGAGACAGGTAACTCGTAATTGAGCAATGACCGGAGCAGTTTGGGAAGCACCCCGTGTTGGTATCTCCAAGCCTTATACTTGCCATGTAGGCTACTTTTCTCCAGAGATGTCATCCAGATTTCCACTTGCCTGAGCATCTCCTTCACACTCTGCTTGTTGTTGAGGTCCTCCCTGTACCACCTCCCCAAGCTCTTCACCAGTTTCTCTTGGACCTTTGGGGATGGTCTGATCTTAAAGCAAAACCAATCCTGGACACGTCCCCTCCTCAGTACCAGGCTTCTGGATTTTGCAGATTTGAAATCCATCCTTGCCCATTGGGTGAGCTGTGATAGTGAGGTTGTCCATGCATACCCTGATGGGCACCTGTTGGATGCCGCTTGCCAGTATTGCATCCCGATGTAACCTCTCTGCTGATTAGATTAAGCCACAGTAATGTCAGGTCACCGTGGTTCCTCTTCCTCAGTGATCTTAAAGATTACACTGGTGCGCTCAAGACAGCCAGGTACCCCTGGAACCCCATCTTTCTGAACTAAAGTGTTAGTATACTCTTTGTCTAACATGGAGGCGGTCAGCCTCCTTGCCAAATTCCCAAAGAAGATTTTGCCCTCCACATTGAGGAGTGAGATGGTGCAGACTTGTTTTCTTCCTTAGGGACTGAAGCATCTGTTTGTGTCAGTTTTGGATTCCCAGTTTTGGAATGTGGTCTTTTTTGGTGATTAAGGCAGTGAAGAGAATTCTTGAGCTACGTTTCTGCAGGTACTGGTTGTTTGTACATTACTGCAACATCACTGTGGGTCCAGATGGATGTAGAGTCTCACTTCTGAGTGACTTAGACTAAAAAACAATGTGCCTCTTGAAAGTGAAATTAACATACCTTGCCATTACTGCACATCTTAGTATTTATATTTCATCACAGAAACAAAAAGGTTTCCAAAGGACTCTTTATACTTGCATATGTATCGTTCTCTTAAGAACTGTGTTGATTACTTGGTTACATTTGGGTTATTATTACATCGCAGGACAATCCAAGGCAGAAATTAAGGTTGTATTTTGTGGACTCAAAACCAAATGGTTGAGACCAACAGTGAATCAAAACATCCACAAGACTGAAACGATCTGAGATATTAGAAGAAACATCTCAAGTCCAAGACCAGATTTGGGCACTACAGCTCTGAAAGAGAGAGGAAAGAGAGAGTCATGTGAGAAGCAAAAAGTGATTAGCAGTGTAGAGAGAAATAAATACCGCAAGAGGTTACATGATGAGAAGAGTAGAGAGGAAATGAGTGCAGAGTAGAGAAGGAAAGTGGAGTGCAGAGGAGGAGTAGAGGGCTGCAGTGAGAGGCTCTCACACCAGACTAATGCGTTTTGTGGCATCCAGCAGGTGTGTTGTTTGGACAGATGCCCGGTCTGGTTGGCCAAAAGACAGACAGAGAGAGAAACACTAGCCCATACACATGGAAACACTGATGTTCAGTTATGTTTATCCCAAAAAAGCTACTGCAAATGTACAATTATGTCATTATGTCATGACAAGCTAAATCAGTGATAGAGAATGTGCACCTTCATCCCATTTCTTTACTTGTGATTAAGTTGTGCATTTAGTGACATGTTCTGTATTTCTGTCAAACTTCAAAACTCTGTTTAGTAATACTACAGCAAAACAGGATAAGTTACTTTGAGCATCCAGCATTCCTTAGGTAAATTTTCTGTATAAGTGATATTAGGTCTGGCAGTTGGGGCACTTCCATTGCTTGGATAGGCATAAAACTCAAAAAGACAAGCAACTACAGGACCAGTCAAAAGACACATTTTCCCAGTCACTTGAAGGAGGACTGGCTCTAGCCATTTTGGACGAGATAAGGGTTTTAATGTCATTCAACATCAACCCTTGGTCACAAAGCCATGTTATGCCTTATTGTTGAGGTGTTTCGTCGCATTAAAGGCATCTTCTTGGCAGGTCCAGTGTTGTTTTGTGCAGCATCACTAGCAGCGTTTGGCTGTTAATGAGCCTGGATCAGGCTTTGGACTGTGGGTGCTTCTTGGTAGGTGCTAGGGTGTTGGACACCAGTAAAAAGGATTCAAGCCGTTCCAGGCTGCTCTGAAAGAGTCTTTAGGCTGGCTTAACTTCTAGTTTGCAGTATTGCTCTCAGAAAGCAGGTAGCAGTCCAGTTTCAAGTGTTTTCTTCTTCAGGATTTTAAGTTGAGGATTCAGGCTTTGGTTGGCTTGTAGTAACTTGAGTTGAGTGCTGAATAAAGTTTAATCTGATTACACTCAAATCTTCAGCAGTGTTTACTTCAAAATAAAATACTGTATGTGTTTACTTTAAAATTAAAATACTGTATGTGGAAATACGAGATTTAATGTTACAAATAAAACAAAACAAATTAACTATTAAATACGGAAAAGATTAAATATGGATATATTTAGTTGAAAAACAAATAAAAGAGAAGAATTAATCAAGAATTTTCTCAAGTTCTTGGAGGCCAGCTCAAAGAGGAATCTCTTTGAGGCTCTTTTATGAGTCTAGATAAAACGGGAGGAGTGTGTTCTAAAGGTTTTCGTGCCAAATTATTGATGAATATTAAATGTCTTTGTTTTAGGGGGCTCTAGGTGTGGCTGGTGGTTTGCAGTCGGCATCTCCTGAAATAAAGGAATTTTTGGGGGAGACATCTAATTCTGAGTTTTTGCATGTAAAAATCACACTTCAAAGTCACTAGGTGATTTCCTGTCAGCTTGTATCATATTTGTGAAACCATTCAAGAAGACAGTTTACATACATTTCATAAAAAGTCAGTCAGTTATAATAACATAACAAACATTAACCTTCATATTAACACTTTATGATGTTTAATCATACAACCTTCATTGATTCAACTTTCTCAAACTATTTACCCATCTCAAACCATCTACACTGAAATAAAAGTTTAATACTATAGTGAAAGGGAATAAAGTTAGGCAACACTTATGTGATTAGATTACTTTCAGAAACATATTTAAATATAAGTTCAACAGTCTGTTTGTCTGTCTCTTCCTCTTCTCAGGAATCAAAGATTAGTTAACACAAGCAACAAACAACAAGCGGTTGTCCTACACTAGCTTTAATGTGTCCTCTACACAACTTGAATAAATGTAGATGGTTGCAGTCTAATATTGATTAGAATTATGCAAGTATGTAAGAAACCATTTAGCCTAAATATAGATCATTTTGGTATTTGACTTTAAACTTTATTAAATGGACCCATAGTTCAGTGTAGTTCTAGCTCATTTGATTTTTTTTCTTTTGAAAAAGGTCCAGTAGGTGGCAATATTGCCTTAAAATGAATGAAAAAATGAAAAAAAATGAACGAATGGATGAAAATAAAAGAAATGAGATCTATGTGTGCAAGCTGCCATTCCCATGGCTCTCTGTCATTGTAAAGGGTTAAAAAATGGTGAAAAGTTTGGCCATTTGGATAATTATAGAAAAAATATGTGGATTTAGCCACATTGACACAAGTTACATAACTGCAGCTGTAACATACAATTAACAGAACTCATCTGCTGCAGGCTGTGTTTCACTGGAGGTAGCTGGAGTGCTTGATATGGTGCTGGATATTGCTTGACCTGCAGCTGTATTCAAACATAAAGTACATCCAAACTGTTACACCACTGCACCAAGTCCTTTGTGTCATTCTACTGCATATAAAGTAGCACTGTACAAATAAACTTTATTTAATTTGACTAAGACCTACATTTAATTAGTAACAAGATGTAACTGTAACATTCAATAATAATAATAATAGTAATAATAATAACAACAATAATAATAATAATAATGACAACATAGCAGTGTATTATCAATTACACAGAAACCACAAATAACTGACTGAATTTACCTGCTTCAGAGAGTGGTGTAGATGGGAGATGTAACTACTCCAGCAGCTGGAGGCTTCTGTAAATATTTCCTGAGTGCATTCAAGGAACTATAAACAAAGGAAGGGCCATAATATCTACATTCTAATGCTCTGCTTGGTTCCAGACTTTGATGCTAGTTCTATTGAAGCCTATGGGAGATGCATGGAGAAGTACACTAAAACCCAACATATCTACATCGAATGACTTTTTATGAAGAAATGCCTCTATCAAATGAAAGAATACACTCAGAGAACACAGACTGATTTTTCCAAATGTGCACAGTTGTTTATTTTGTCTCAAAATAGTATCTAAAAATGATTATAGGCATACATTACAGGGCTCATGGCGAGTCAAATTAAAATGCTCACCGCAGCAAATAAAAAAGTAAAGTGTCTATTGAAAATATTGGTTTGGTAGTTAAGGATAAATCTATATTATTCACAAAATTTATATTCTTCATTCCTTCCCTCTTCCTTTTATTTTGATCCGAGGCTGCATTTTGATGATTGACAAGGATAATAATAGCTAATGTTATGGGAATATTAGATATTCAAATGAAAAGTTTACAAACCTCCTGATTATCAACTGTGCATTGGTAGGCTATAAACTAACCTGTAGCTATAAAACAAATACATGCATTTCATGGCTATCAGAAATTCTTAGAAAAACTTTTAACGAATTTGATCATCAGAAATTATTGCATTGTAATTATGAGTGAAGCAATATTTGCCGTGATAAAACCAACACTGCTGTGTTCTCATCTGTCTGGTGCCCTGCTGTCCACCTGATCAACATATCAAAAACTGTATATTACGTTACATAACGTTAGTTAATGGGCTCAGAGTTCATTTAATTAGTGTATTATCACAGTTTAACTAACTAACATTAGTCTGTTCCTAACCTCAGTCACATATGCATAAATCTAGCATATTATTAATGGAACTTGCACAGGAATAAGTTATTGAATTAACATACAAATCAAAGGAAATGTATCTTGAAAACACATGAAACATTAGCTAGATAACAACACAACAAAATAGACCCAGACTGACAAACTGAGATAGGAGAGATGGAGTGGTCTGCTCCTTCAACACTATGCTAACTGCGCC